>NC_000080.6:104439944-104469944 GCF_000001635.26 Mus musculus
GCAGAACATAAATGTGCTATGTTGTCTCTAGTAGAAGTTTCAATAGCAATTTTCTTGATATGCTCTTTCTAAAATGAAATGCAATTCACACAGAACTATGGCTATTTTAAATTAGAAATTTGGATCTAGTTGGAACTATGTAGAAATATAGAATCAAAAATGGGCTTTAAATAAAGGGAATCAAGGCACAATGAGCGATGTGTTTTTTAAGTGAAAATTATTTTATGTTCATAGTTCAGTTAAAGTTAGAATGGTGATTTTATTTTACTTTTCAAAGAAGGTAGATTGTGTCTGTGTGTCTGTGTGTCTGTCTGTCTGTGTCGATGTGTCTCTGTGTCTGTGTGTGTGTCTGTGTCTATGTGTCTGTGTGTGTGTCTGTGTCTATGTGTCTGTGTGTCTGTGTGTGTGTATCTCTCTCTCTCTCTCTCTCTCTCTCTCTCTCTCTCTCTCTCTCTCTCTCTCTGTGTGTGTGTGTGTGTGTGTGTGTGTCATTATGAAATACACTGTTTGACACTGGGTCTCTTCCTCAGTTGTTTCTCTACCTTATGTTCTGAGGCAGTGGCTCTCCCAAAGGCTGGAGCTTTCCAGCTGCCTGGACTGGCTGGTCAGTGAGCCTCAGAGATCCTCCTGTCTCTGCCTCCCCAGGTCTGGATTTATAATCCTCAGCAGCACTATGTGGGTGCTAAGGAACTAAATGCTAGGTCCTCATACTAGAACAGCAAGCAATTTACTGATTGAGCTATCCCCCATCACCCAAAAGTAATTTTAATTTTTCTACATAATATTCCTCTCAGCAACATTGGTTTAAGTTGATGTATTCAACAAAAACAAAAGTCCACATTGCCTTGTTTTTTCTAAATATGTGATTCTTTAGTGATAAGAGTGGACTGTATATCAGCTAGTTTTATATCATGGCTATAATTTTGGCTTGGCTCATTCAGATGGAAACCATGTGACGTTATAATGTGTTCAGATAACAATACTTCAGCACTTATGCTGGTAACCATCTTAACAAATTCCATCTCCCCCTTGCTGAACCTCATCACTCCGTTGTCACAGCTACTTGCTCTGCCAGCCACAGCTTACACACATACACTCTGCTCATTCCAGTCTGAATCACCGTCTTAGACCACACACGACATAATAATCCTCCAAGAACTGCATGATGGTTGTATCTCTAAAGCCTACACAGCCTCTCCTCTCCAAACCTCTCTACTCCTGCCACAAAGAAAATGAGAAAATGTTGCCACCAGTTGTACCCACAAAAGAAGGATTCATACAGCTTCTTAGCAATGTATAAAGGGGACGAATTAATACATTCATCCATTTTTCCCTTCACAGTACGAGTCATGGCCTGGGTTATTTCTTCCTAATGGACTACCAAAGGCTACAGGTCAAGGTGGTGTTATGGGGCATGAATGTGGATGCAAACTTAGAAACATGGTTAACACAGTTTGGTATATCATAAGATGCAGAAATGACAATATGAATGGTAATCAGTAGACCTGCTCACATTCTGTTGGCCGGAGACTCCAACTTGGTTTCCCTGGTCACATGTTTTAAGTTGGTGAGCACAAAATTACAGCATACACCCCAAAGGCTTAAAGTGTGACCTTTGGGTTTATCGTGACAACACTAAAGACCACACAGTCCTAAAATATCTCAACAAAAAATGAAAAGAATACACAAGAGGGGAAAAAATCCTACCAATCATTAAAACTGAGGGAGTTTCTTTCTCCTTCTTCTTTAATCCTCTCCTCTAGATATCTCACCAAGTTTACTAATTTATTTATTTTTTTACTATGATAGCAAGAACTAAGGCAAAAAACTAGAGAAATGTATAGTGTACCACCACCCCTCTGGTGCAGGTCGTACAGACGGCACACAAGGGCTCTCCACCTCTGAAGTGAAGACTTATACAACTGTTCATTTTCTTACTAATTTATGTTTGTGACAGGGAGGCTTGTAAAACTAGGGTTTGTGCTCTTACTCTGCTATTGGCTGGTGAATGTCTCCAGCCACTTAAACCATTATATGAGATATTTTAATTGACACCATCAATCCACGAGCCAATGCTGAAGTGTCTTTTCATGGACAGTCGTCTCTTAACACTGTTGGAGATAAAGATAATAAGCGCAGCCCCCATTTCCAATGTTTAGCAGATTACAGGGGAAAACTACAAAAATGTAAATTACAACAAACCCATGGTGCTTATTCTAGTTGGGCATTATGGCCTGGCACTGCATTAAATGATTTGACATTAATCTATTCAATTCTTCATTAATCCAGTGATGGAGACTATATTCTTATCTCCAGATCACTGGTGGAGAATATGAAGCATGGAGAATTTATATAATTTGACACCAGTTACACAGCTAATAAACGTAGAATCGGGATGAAAACCCAGACATTTTGATTCTCTAATTCCCTAACTCCTAGCAATGCTTAATAGAAATGTATGAAAATAACTGAGTTATTTGAATTTACAGTAATTAGGGCTGGGGAGTTTGTAATAGAATTCATAGAGAAACTCAAAAGAAATTGAAACATAGCAAGTGAAACTTCATACCTGCCTTCAGGCTGAAGTCGGCAAATTTGAAGTTTCTGGGTTTTTTTTGTTTTTGTTTTTGTTTTTTTGTTTTTTTTTTGTTTTGTTTTTTTTTGATCCTTCCCTGTGTCTCACCTAATTTATGAGTTTGTTTTTCTTTTACTATAATAGCAAGAACTAAGCCAAAAGAGGAAAACTAGAGAAAGTGTGTACTGTACCAACCTTCTGGTATCTGTTGTGTAGACATCAGACAAAGGTTCTCCATCTCTGAAGTGAACACTTGGGCAAAAGCTCATTTTCTTGTTTTTTTTTGTGTGTGTGTGACAGAGAGGCTTGGAACTTACTTGAAGGGTGAATCCTGCCATGGAGCGCTAACTGGAAGACAATTCAGTGCACTCCTATGTTCCTGATGCTAGGAAGGAAAAATTGAGGAAAGAGAAACAAGAGGTCTAGGCCTGATTGTTCTTCACAATGTGACTTGTCTCAGAAAAAAGAGAAAACACAGGACTGAATTGAAGGAAATGGCTTGGGGTGAGGGGAAGAGTACTTGGTTTGCAGGCATGAGGACTTGAGTTGGAATGTCCAGCATCCATGTAGAAAGCCCAGCAGGGACGTGAGTAGGACCAGAGACAGGCAGATCCTGAGAACTCCTAGGCAGGCAGCATAGTAAAAACAGATGGCTTCTGGTTCAGTGAGAGTCCCCATCTTAAAGCAACAAGGCAGGAAGTGACAGGGGAGGACTCCCAAAATACTGTTCTGATGTTCACATATATAGGTGCAAATAGCCAGTGCACCTGTACACTAAAGTGCATGTTCCACACATGTGCAGCATACATAATACACACAAGTGTGTACACAATAAGATGGGGGAAGAGGAAGGACAAGGAGGTGACAGAGAAGTGACATTTCATGTGCCACATGCTCTGCAGAAGGGAGAGGATGGGGATATGTAGAACTTAAGTGGGTAATCAGAAAATAAGAAACAGTGTGGTGAAAACTGAATTCCTAGTAAAGTATTTATAACTGGATTGATAGGCAGCCTTTAAAATGTGTTTTGATACACGCCAAACAAAAACAAGCTTCTCTTGAATTGTAGGGATCACTGAATGCCATTTCTCTGTCAGCAAAACATAAGAAGAGAAAATCTGCAAAAAGCAATGCATATTTATTTTTAGGGAATCCTGGAGAATGGTATCCAACAGTCCAAGTTTCAGTCCCACAGCCACTTCATTGTGACGTGCCCTCTGTGTTTGTGAATCTTGTCCATTAGAGCAAACATGCCCATCACCTGAAAGGTGGTTAGAGCCATATGGGCCACCTGGAGGACAAATAGAGACATTTCCCCAATTCTATCTTCTCTTTAAACCTCATTACTAAAGGAAAATCAGCTAAAAGACATAAGACATTTGTTTTAGCTAAAAAGAAGGAGAAGGAGAAGGAGAAGGGGAAGGGGGGAGGGGGAGGGGGAAGGGGAAGGGGGAGGGGGAAGGGGGAGGGGGAAGGGGGAGGGGGAAGGGAAGGGGGAGGAGGAGGAGGAAGGGGGAGGGGGAGGAGGAGGAGGAGGAGGAGGAGGAGGAAGAAGAAGAAGAAGAAGAAGAAGAAGAAGAAGAAGAAGAAAAGAAGAAGAAGAAGAAGAAGAAGAAGAAGAAGAAGAAGAAGAAGAAGAAGAAGAAGAAGAAGAAGAAGAAGAAGAAGAAGAAGAAGAAGAAGAAGAAGAAGAAGAAAGGGAAATGAAGGTAGAGAGATACAAATAGATGTAGATCTCTGCTTTTAAAAAGGTTATGTCAACTATGACCTGTCCTGAAATAATCATTAAGTGCTTCCTAGGAAAGTTAAGGACATGGATGAAAGAGAAAAGCTAAGGGCCATCACCAGGATGGCCAAGAAGGGACACTTTCAAGGCTTCTCGATGGCTCCAGTTCTTTACAATGGTCCAGAAAAGTGTTCTGGAATGAATGGTTTTTGGAATAATTATCTCTTCCCACCCTCAGTTCTCTAGAATTGGGCACCAATGAAGTCTGGGAATTGTATTTTCAAAGTCTTCCAGAAGAGCATCTCCTCCGGGATGCACGAGACTCCGGTTAGTCATGGGGCAGCATCAGCAACGGAGCGGGACTCTATTTAGTAAGGTCTACTTGTGTGTGACTTCAGTTCTTCTTTCCCTCAGCATGACCCAATGATACAAAACATTCTTCACGCACATAATCTATGCTCTGCTCTAACACTCCTTTTTCCTTTCGCACCGTTTCCACCGCTCCCTCTGACTGGTCTGGCATATTGGACTGTGCGCTCCCCACGTGAATTGGATCCCTCTCAACACAGGTCCGATGTCCTTCCTCTTCCTCCAGCCATGGGCTTTTGGTGTCATATAAAAGAGGTTCTCTGAGCTTTTCTCCCTAGGCATGTCTCTTTACAGCCCAGCATGCTGAATGCCTCCCCCCGCCCCCTTCTTTTGTCCTGTCTTGTTTGTTGTGGCTCTAATTTAGCAAACAAGAGAGCAAAGATGTGAGGGGAAATTGTGCTTTTGATTCAGCGATTATTTTTGTTTTTGTTTTTGTTTTTTGTTTTGTTTTGTTTTGTTTTGTGTTTTACATTTGTCATAAGTAGCATTCAGTGCCAGGAAGCCTATTTCAAATGAAGATATTTGTTCTGTGTGTTGAAAACTTTGTATTTCAGTTTTCATTGACTGTTGTAGCTAGCTGGCACCTTCTGTGTGTGGGTGGCTAGGTAGCATGTCACACAACACAGGGCAGAATATTTCTGCTTTAGTTAGGGTTTTACTGCTGTGAAGAGACACCATGACCATGACAACTCTTATAAAGGACAACATTTAATTGGGGCTGGCTTACAGGTTCATAGGTTTAGGCCATTATCATCATGGCAGGAAGCATGGTGAGACACAGGCAGACATGGTGCCAGAGAAGTAGCTGAGAGTTCTATATTGCCAGGCAATGGGAAGAAAGTGTGATGCTGGGTTGAGCATTTAAAACCTCAAATTCCAGTGACATACTTCCTCCAACATGGCCACCTACTCCCATAAGAACCTACTTTTTAGTATCGCCAATCCTTATGAGCCTATGGGGGGCATTTTCATTCGAACTACTATACTTTGAAGAACGTCAACAGATTGCAGACTGCCTCCATCCTGACTACATCTTAGTCAGGTCCCTGTGGACAGAATGCTTTAGAAGTCTTGTCACTTCTCTGATTTTGGTGCTTAATTATTTCAGTATTTTCAGTCCTACAACAGTGAAAGAAAAGCAGTTTTTGGAATGAATATTCTCACTCATCTATGACTTGGTAACTCACCAAGTCACCAACCTCATCTGACTTAAGATTACAGATTAAACGCAAACTGTGTATTTTATGTGGTATGTTCAAAGAAACATTCCTTGGTGGCCAGAGAGATGGCTGCACAGCTAAGAGCACTGGCTTGCTTTTTCCGGGGGACCTGGCTCTTTTCCAGCAGCCACATGGTGGCTCTCAACCATCTATAACTCCAGTCCCAGGGGGCCTGATGCCCTCTTCTGCTCTCTAGAGGTATGCGGCATGCATGCGGTACATGAACATTCATGCATCTACAACACCATAGACATGAAAATTTTTAATGAAGAAAAAAAAACATTTCTTACTTCTTTTAATAACCAGGGAAAGAAAGAACCTGGGTGTCGCTGAGAAACATTTAAAATGATCTAATGTGGTGATTGAACTATTGGCACAGTGATCCTTAGCCCTTGGCCTGAAGTTGTACATTGACTAAGGATCCAGAACTCTCCAGGGTTGACTGACAAGCAAGCCCAGTTCACATAGCTTGCTCAGGAATGGTGCTGAATGTTTTCCTGTCTGAAATTATCCACAAAAAGCTTAAACCTTTACTACAAGGAAAATAAATGTATTTATTTATTAGAAATTAATAATAATACATCAGTCAAAAAAAAGAACACGGTGTTGTCAGCTCTAAATCTATAAAAAAAAAAAAGTGGACAAATATGATTGTGTCAAATCCTTGCAAAGTAATAAAACAATTCCAAAACATCACATTTAACTAGAAATTGACTTTCTGAAATCTTCCTTGAGATGAGCAGATAGTCACCTTATAAATGAGAAAAGAAGATGGATTGTAGGGACCTGAAAGTAAAGAAGCCATGGGGAGCTGTGAGTTGCCAGCTTCACTCTGCATGTACAATGAGACACCAAAACAGCCAAGAACGCAAGGACAAAATTAAGCAGTAATGATGATTTATACTAAGATACTCTGAGACACGACAGAAGTCTCAATACACCACAAGGAAAATCTTGTTTGCTCAAACTATTTGTTTCTTCTGTCTAATGAACATAATTCTAATATACAAGCGATAACACTGGCATTTCTTTGAAATGTTGATTCAGTTTAATTATGAAAATCACCAAGGTATTTCCTAGCTGCTGCATCACTCCCTGTACTAAGATTAATCACATCAACATCATTCATTTAATCTTCAAAGAGGAAGCAGTTGTCCACAAAAGCCTTCAAATGGCTTCATTAGTGCAATTTTTCAGTCTCAAACACTTAGCTGGCAGCATATGATTGAGTGGAAGGTCATTATATTCTTCTATTTCCTAATCTAATTTTTTTTAATGTTTCCACATTAAATGTAGAAATGTGCAAGTGTGGAGATTTCGTTCACTCTTTGTTTGGCAAACAGCTCAAAACATGAAGAGAATATGGATTTTGATTAACAAGATGTTTGGTCACTATGGCTTCAAGTCATGAAATTTAATGTACAGGTCCACAGCCAGTTCTTTCCCCTTTTGGGCTTTGTTTGATGTAAAAAAGGAATTGGGCCTAAAACATTGCAGGCGTTTTTGGTTTTGTCAAGTTTTTGTTTTGTTGTGTGTAGACAAAGGAAAACTCGGAGCATGAGAGACATTTCCCCCAGTTTATGAAGGAGAAGTACAAAGGTCATTACAAATAAAACTCCTTTGGGGTTTTAAAATGAAAATTGAATTTGATATATAAAAATAAAAATACTCATGTCTCTGTAGCATGACACAACTTAAGCACCATTTCTTGTTTTAAAAAGCATTAATAGTGCTTTCCCACATGGCCAACCAATGGTTATCAGAGTTAAAGAAAATAGCACTGTTCTATTTGATGCACAGATCTAGTAAGGGTGGCAATGATAAGTTACTTGGTTACAAGAACGAGTTGAGGTCTAGCACCTACTGAGGTGTGGTACTATGTGATTCTGAGATGATAGTAACTACTCTGAGGCATTATAAAATATATCAGAAAATAAAATTTGCTGAGCCCCATTACCAAGAAGCAAAACTTGCTAAATGGCACTTTAAACTTTGCATCTGATAAAGGAATGATTTATTTGACATTTGACTGGCCCACTTGCAGCAATCATTACATTGCTATATTCAGTGACTGTGCAAAGGGGAAAGGAAGAATAAATCATGTGGAGATGCTCTCAAGTTAATATCTGGTGACCACGTAATGCCAAATTTTTAACACAAGATCTGTCCATGACAGCATAAATAATGGAGTGTACTTGCCGTTCAGGTCAAGAGAGTGGGGCTTTTGATCATGAAAACCGCCTATAACTAATTGACATGACATGATTGCACAGAAATTGATAATAAGAGTTATGTAGAGAAAATTATGACATTTAAAATATTAACTTCATTTAAATTGCTTTCAGGTGAAACGGTGATATATTTGCGAAACCAAATTCATATCAACATAATTATAAGATAAAATATAAGGATGAAAAGTACCCTTGCTGGAATGACCTTAGTTGCCATTCACCAGCCTTGGTGAGAGCACCAGAACACACTGGCACAATTAGAAAGAGAAGCAAGAAACTCTATCACTTCTGTGTGTTCTGCAACTTGAGTATGTATGATGTTTTTCTGCCTATTTTATATAATGTTGTGTTAGTCCTTTGAGGAAATACAAAGATAAAACAAACAGGCTTTTCTTTCCAGAAGGGTTGATTACAGCTTAACAGCCAGGGGCATAAATGTATCCTTACTGTAGATACATTTGACATTGTGAGATAAGAGGCGGCAAAGAGCAAGAACTTTCCCAAAATGCTAGATACACAAAAGCAGGGATGCCTTCGCGGCCTGGCCACCTCTGAGCTCCGCAGGATGGGGAATAGGTGAAAAGGCAAGGTACTTCTAGAGAAAACACTAATTTTTATACTTAGGAATATTTTACCAACTCTTTGCATCATTTAATGCATTTATATCTTCAGCAGAAAATAAAGTTCTCAAGTTCTTTCGTGTTGTTAAGTATTAAGGGAATTTTCATAAAAATAAACATCAATGCAAGAAGACTCAGTATTCATTCCGGATGACGTTGTTAATAATCCACATCACATATTTGATCCATACAATCTACAGTAAGACAAAAAAAGAGTAATATAATAATAGTGAACTTGAGCAAATGTTTCTAGCCATATGGAGAACATGTGACTACTTTTCAAATAACAAGATATACTTATTTCTGGCTATGTGAAGTCTGACAGAAAGGATCATCATGTGCCTAGCATGGTGGTACACACCTTTAATACCAGCCATCCTGAAGCAGGTTGATCTCTGAGTTCAAGGCCAGCCGGTCTTCACAGCAAGGTCTAGGATAGCCAGGGCTACACAGAGAAACCCTGTCTTGAAAAAAACAAATATAGAGAGCATTTTGAGAAATTGAGCACTTTGAGAAAATGCTTACAACTATGAAGTATATAGTTTTTTGTGCTTTTTATTATTTCTTTTAATGTATGTGTGTATTTTTCACTATCTGTCTTGGGTTGGGAGTAGATATTTGATGGTAGGTAAAGGTTAACCTATCAAGACCTATATTAATACAGATTATTAAATATTATTTTATATTAGGAAAAAATAAATAAATATGAGCTTACTAGACTTATCTAATTCACAAATACTTTGGTACGCTCTTGATAATTCCAATAGTTCTCTTAAAAGTAAAAAGCCTGTCTTGAGGTACCAGAAAATACTGAGAAAATTAGGGCCAGGAGAGTACTGAATGTATATTCCTGTATGCTATCATTTAAAAGATAAATCCTCCAGACTGAGAAATACATGAAGAGTTTGGGAAACAAAAGCAATCTATACAAACTACTCCCTGATAGGAAGAAGTCCCTCTGAACCTCTCAGATTCATCTGGCTAATTTCAGCTTGTGCACTGGCTCTTTTAACTCTGTGCCTGGCTGAGACGCCTCCTTCTCTGAACTCTAAGGAGCTGAGATTCACCTTTCTGACCATCTTTCCTGTCTTCTATATATCCTCATAAAATATTTACTCTTCTCCTGAATGACCACTCTGATTATCCTTAGTCTCCTTTCAGATTCCCTGATGATGTCATGGAAATGTTAAACCCATTATGCTAAGTTAGGACCTCCATCTGCAGTGACCTCTTGGCACAAGCTTCGAGGACAGCATGATATTTTTACATAAAAGTTAGTCTTCATTCAAATCCTTGAGGTCTGATCCTGAAAAAAAAACACTGACAGCTCAATCAACCCTAATAAATACTTAACTAGGACCATGGAAAAACGCAGAATACAGTTCCACCAAGAAAATCCATTACACACTTACAATTGAGTCATAAAATATGTCTATAAAGTGTACAATTATTTTACCATATTTTTTATTGGAAAATAAGCATTTAGTGTAATTTACAGGTTTAACCCAAAGGTAGTGAGTATATGACATTCTTTTTCATTAAGCTATTAGGGAAGTCAGGAGTGACAGCACACAGCTCTAATTATCTTTAAAGTAGTGTTTCAAATTGATCATGCATAATGCAATTACAAATCATAATTAAATTAATTTATATTGATTTAAGATTTTATAAGTTTTTAATAATTACAGTGTAGAATATCTATTTCCACAAGCTAACATTAGTATTTTCAAGCTGGCAGAGCACTCTTCTGTCATTAAGTACTTAGGAATCTTGCAGCTACTTTAATGTAGGTGAATGCTAAATTTTGTCCCTGTAGGTGAGGGCTGGAGTTGAAGCCCAAATATTGGAACTCATACCTCCCTCAGGTCATGGATATTAGTTAACCTTGCCACTTGTGAAAAACGATATCCTATATCTAGAAATTTTGAGCATTTAAATACGGTTTTGCCAACAGTTTACATCCAATTTAGACTCATCACGTTTTTTGTTTGTTTGGTTGGTTGGTTTTTATGAGTACACTGTAGCTGTCTTCAGACACACACCAGAAGAGTGCATTGGATCCCATTACAGATGGATGTAAGCCACCATGTGGTTGCTGGGAATTGAACTCAGGACCTCTGGAAGAGCAGTCAGTGCTCTTAAGCACTGAGCCATCTCTCCATCCCGAATTATCAGTTTTAAAATATCCCCAGGCTGGCAGCACAAGGCTCTCCTCTTTTCAAGCACACCCCCTTCCCTCAGTTGCCTTTACAAACAGTAGCACAGGCCTTGCACAGGAAAACCACAGTGCCTTTTCAACATTCTTTGCACTGAGTCATTGACTCAAACAGTCAAAACAAAAACCAATGGAAGTACAAAAGTCCTCCCCTGAGTTTAAAGAGAGTAAAGTTTGGAGGCCCAAGCCAACTACCACACATAGCAACCTGTTCTCCTCTCCAGCCTTGGTCCATTCCAGATGCATCTCTGACTTTGCCAGCCACTGTTGTCGAGGACTACAGTTCCCTCAGAGTTCACATCCTGAGGCTCAAAGACAACCGAAACATCTACCCTTATTTCTAGAACTCCAGGGAGAGCTATGGTAGAATCGGGAGGGAGATGGCGGTGATCCTGAAAGATTCACACACTACTCAAGAACCATTCCCTTATGACCAAGTAGTCATTGTGTCAGAGCTGTAGAGGAATCCAGACACACTACCCTCCTCAAATCTCCAGGACCTGAGATCTATGAGCTGTTTGTGCTAGCCTACTGCTCTCACCGGGAAGTGTGGGTAGAGATCTGAAAATTCCTATTTTATTTTGCTTTTTTGATTCAGGGGTTTTCTCTGAATGCATTAAATGCTGTAAGATCCTATGAGAGGGAAAGGAAAGCGAAGTCATGGATTCAGGTGAGCCACCTGGAAATGGAAGCGATATAAAAAACGCTCAGATATGACCTCAGTCGCCTCTCAGAAGTTATCTTGTCAACAAGCACCCACTAAACTTTGGGGAGCAAGCTCTAAACAGGCTGAGACAGGAACTCCCTCCTGCCTGGAAGACCTTCGCTACTCCCTTTGCTGATCACTAGCGACCCCTTTCAATAACAGGCGGAAGCAAGCAGATAGATACAGGAGCACATAGAAGCTCTTAGGGGCTAGGATCCCAATGACTTCTGGAGAAATACACACAGAAAAAGGCTTCATCCTGGAGTTTCACGGGCCTTGTAGGTGAAAGTTTCCCTCCTCCAGTCTGCCCGGTGCAGAAGCCTCAACAGAACCTCTTGCTAGGACCGCTAGGAACTCTGGGACAGAACCTTTTATGACCTTGTCTGTAGAAAGGGAGGGAACCTTCCTTGCCGCTCTGGGATGTCCATGGTGGCAAAAGTCCCCAAACTCAGCTAGAGGTCATGCGGGGCTGAGATGAGCAAGAGACAGCAAGGAGATAAAAGGTGGAGATAGTGGGAGCTCAGGAGCCCCTTTGGTACCACCTTTGACCTAAATCTGTGAGTTCCAACCAGTACAATGATTTCAGATCCAGACAAGCTTTCTCTACAAACGCTCTGGTTATTGAACAGCACACACAGACAAGCAGGCAACAACTCAGTCCCAGGGCAAGAAAGCACAAGGGATTCCCCCAAGTTGAGTAAATACAAGCCTCTTGGTCCTCTCTCTACCAGAGTCAACTTGGTCTAAGCCCTGCCCTTCCCTGATACAAGTCAGGTCTGAAAGCCCTATGGCAAGCTCCCTGATCCAGTTTCAAGGTCCCCTTTCTCTTAGTCTCATACTGTCAACCAGCCTTCTAGTCTGACTCAGATGTCTTTCGTTCTATTTCTACAGTCAGACAAAATGCTCTCACTGAACAAGGAAACTCTCCGAAAGAACATGGAGACTTAGCCAAAGAATCTGGGAAGACTGCTAAGTTGTAAAGTCGTCTGCACATGAAAACGTTCTGCAGAGGAAGGGGATGCAGAAGGGGAAACTGGATGTTCTCTAGCAATTTCTAAGCACATGGCTGGGAGAAAATGAAACTGGTTCAAGGGACTATAGGACATTACTCCCCTTAAAGTTAACAGATGGTAATATGAATTTTCTTAAACTTCAGTTATAGTCTAGAAGGAAAATGAAGGCTGTAGCCCTAGGACTGGAAATGCCAGCATGGTCAGTCCTGTGTGCCCTAGCTTTGAGCTTGGCATAATAAAACCCTCCCTTCTCCTGCATAAATTACAGTATTCTCCCCTCCATGGAGAGTGTGGGGAGATAATCAAAATGAACTAGTTTAGAAATTAAAAAAAAAATCTCGACAACCTCTGACTTTAATAAAGTCTTCCAATTAGGGGTCAACTTTAGTATTTATTGGACAAATGTGGATAGGGAAGACTGACTATTTTTTTCTCTTTTTGGCATCAGTATGTATAACTAGCTGTCTAGGTTGTTAAGTTCCCAAGCAGGGATGAGTTTAAAATGCATGGATTCTATTATGTGTACAATTTAATCACAAGGTATTTAAAATAGACATTTCCATCTAAAATCCAATCAGAAATCAACACAGTTCCTCCGGCGTTAGATGATCATCTGGATTCTGCATTTGTAAACTGGGAGAAATAAATGTGACTTGTGGATACCAAGAGGTCAAGTGCGGCTGCTCAAATATTTTTCTTACAAAATGACGGATTTATTAGACAAATAAGTAGCCCGGCTGATGCAAAACCCCCAGTGATTGAATTTTGACGTTAAGTCAACAACAACTCGAACTACATCAGTGCTTCAAGATTTAGTTATGATGGTAGAGATTACTGAACAAATAAGAGACAGAAATGAATACAGATTTCCTAGGAGCTGCCCCTGGCACCCTCTTCGTGACATTCTCTTCCACATGCTCCCCTTGCTCACACTGTATGATAATTAAAGGACTTGCCTAGGCCTCACAATTGGAAAGGAACTTTAAAATAATTAGGCATATTTTTCTGTTTTAAAAAAAAATAGGCAGGCTCAGAACGAAAGCCAGTTGAGTTTCATAATAAATTCCTTCCTGGCCTGAAAGTCACCCACAATTAGATTGGAGGGAAAATGCACTGAGTCTTTTTCTCTTTCTTTCTTCTCTCTCTCTCTCTCTCTCTCTCTCTCTCTCTCTCTCTCTCTCTTTATTTCACTTTTATTTTTCTAAGTTCTTTTCTTAACGGTTGTGTTCACAAACTCTCTTCTGTATTTTACAAAACAGAGCCCTCTGTGTAGTTTGAGGACATGAGAAATGTCAGCATCCCATTCAAAGATTAGGACACACTGATAACACTAACACACACACACACACACACCAAGAGTATGTAAGATTTTGCCTCTCCAGTCTCAACAGCAGCACATGCGCTTGCGCTGGCCGTGGTGCTGAAATTTTGACTTTCCTCCTAGGAAGAGCCTGCAACCCTCAAGGAAGCTTTAGAGAATTGTTTGTGTTTTTTCTGAAAGGAACCTTAAATAGTTGAGACTATATTTAAAGATAAAGCAGTTTATTTCTGATATTCTGATGGATAAGGGGACTAATTTGTTCCTGGTGTGGACATTTTGTCTTTTATTTTATATATAACATCTTTACTTCAGGGGGAGAGTGACTCAGTTTACCCCATGTGTCCTCTTGGTCCCATCAAGCATGCATTCCTTCTGCTTTCTCTTCTTTTCTGATTTCTTCTTTTCTTATGGCATGGCTCTCAGCTATTGCCGCTGGGTTATGGAGCTTCGTGATGTATAGACACAAAACTATATTTGATTTTAAGGTTTTGTCTTATTAAGGGCTTGAGGTAATTTGATCTTGTAACTAGAACTTTGCTTTCTGGGTTGCCGGACTCAGATCTCCAGAGGTAATAAACTTGAGCCAGATCTTTATTTAAATACAATGATAATTCTACTCTATGAAATAAACCACTCATCCAACCTTCTCTCCCAGTTTGTCATATTCTCTTGCCATCAAAGCCTGCAGCCCTTAACTACACATATGTTTTCATTGTCCTGAATTTTTAAAATGAACTTTGCAAGGCTTGGAAAGTACACCTAGAAATTTTAAATTTAACCCTGTACTAACAATAGAACTCACTACAAAGGAGTGATTGGTGTTAGTTTTTGCCCCCTTGTTGCTCCCAGGAGTAGATGATAACTTGTAACAAATAAAACCTTTCTATTAGTAAGGAGAATATGCTATCATCTTTTTTCAAAATATACTTCTGTTTACAGTTGCCTAAACTCATCTCCAGATTTATATTTCAATATGCTCTTTAGGATGCAAAATTCCTGTCAAATTAAAAAGTGCTCATGTCTTGCCCGCTTCCAGCAAATCACTGCAGCCCCTAATAAATCCAGCTGGGGTTCGTTCCACGGCCTGATGCTGCTGAAATCATTATTGTCCTGCCTTGTTTCATGTCAGAGGCCTCTTTGCCTCATCTGTCATGAAACCAATTTCACTTTATTTACATCCATTTGCTAGTTTAATTACTGTGCTGATGAATAGCCTGAAGGAATTAAGTTACGAGTCTTTGGAAACCAAAAGAGACAGATATATGGGCTAGCTTTTAACTACAGGGAAAGAAATAAAGGCTAGTGGCTTACACCAAAATTTAAAGATAAAAAGTATTTCTCCCTACCAAGCTGCTAATTCAGGATTATCCATCTTCACGTATGCAGCCCCTCCTGGATGGAAGTGTGCTTTAGAGTTCTTCATATTTATAGATGGACCAGTTCTGTACACTAGTATTCTCCACTTTTAAATGCACCAACACCCCCCCTTTTTTTCATAACTAAGCTTCACATATGATTTCCCAGCCAAACCAAACAGTCTAACGTAGTGGACTCCTTATTAAAAGCAGATAACAAATGTTAACCTTATCCTGCACCTAAGATAGGAAAATGCCTTTGTGAGAACTATAAAACTTAATACCTCCAGACTAATATATAGTACAAATTACCTGTATTTTGTACATACTGTAATAGCACTTAGATAATTTTTGTTTTATATAATTAAGCACTATTTCACCCTCGCCTTTAGTGTATTTTTAAATCTTTCTTAAGGACATTCAGTTACTTTCTTCCTTACATGCCCAACATAGTAAAATGTTGTGGGTGTATGCTAACGATGAGGTCTTATGATCTAAGTGATAGATGCACTCTCAAACATATGTAAGCAATCAAGTATTTACTCACACACAATGGAAATATAAGATCAATAAACTTTTAGTCATTCCATATATTACAAATTAACTTCTACAATATAAGCTTATTAATCATGACAGTATTTAAAAGAAGACATATTCAGCAGTATGTATTCCCTATTATATCACTTATTGTAGCTTTTACGATAGAAATTTGGAAACTTTTCACGTTATTTATCATCATTGTAAATTAAAACAACACATAACAAATTGACTTTTGGTGATTTTACTGTAGACTGTAGTCTCAAGTAAGACTGCACATGCAGATAAGTAAGTTTTAAATTTATCTTGATTATTTTTTTTTCTTCCATTGCTCTGTTTCTGGTACAGTTTCTAGCCTTTTAAAAATGAATGTACTCCCTGGATTTACTTACGAAATGTGTGCATATGACAAATATATTCATCTCTTAATAAAATTTTAATTATTTTTTTCTTGAGCTTATCATGAATAGCATCTATAGAGTCTCCATGTGTTGATACAGAGTTACTTTTAAGGTTGCACAAACTTTCTAAACAAAATATCTAGTTGAAACTTACTTCAAACATTGGAAGATCAGAGATATTTCAAAGCAGAAACAAGAGAGGTGAGTTTTGTTTTGTTTTTTTTAAAAAAAAATATTGTCGTTTAATGTTTTTACCACCTGGATATTCTGCAATTTAATTTATCATAAGCTCAGCTTAAAGGAAGGGGCAAAAATGTAAATGTGTTTACACTTCCTGTCTGAGCAACTAGAAGTGGAGAAAACCCTATTGCCCATGTAGATATATATTAACGTATTACATATTCATTATAAATCCCCTGAGATCTCTCTCTATGCCTTGTTTGTGTCTTATAAAAAAACATTTCCCCTGGTCCTTCCTCTGTCCTTAATAACATTTATCTATAAAGCAGCACATATCACAGAAACTTTTTGGGGGTCAAGTGAGTCTTGCTTATAAAAGTTGTCAAATGAAGAAACCCTAGACAGGACCCTTGAGGTAAAACTTCCCTCTAAGCAGTACACACAGACACCAGCTAATTCTTTGGTAGATATTTGTGAACAGTCTTCCACTAAAACAAAGGAAAACTGTTGCTTTTTTAAATATACAGTTTATTCCTTTTTATAAACAAAAGTAACTGGAAGGGATTTTAAATGGTTTCTCTCTCCCTCTCCCCCTCCCCCAGATCTCTCATTCCTCCCTGGATCCAAGACCTTCCCCTCCTTCTCCAGCTCCTTTTGATTAATAGATCCATGCGGCTAACGGCCTGACATATGGTGTGCGAAGCAGCTTGAGATAGTACCTTAGGCATCCCCTACGGCCATTAACATATTAGGGGCTTATGTGCACTCAGACAGCCAGACCTCATTGAGAGCCAGCATTTGCAGAAAGGCTGCACCCAGAGCTGTTTGATAGAGAGTTTCAATAATGTACCACTCTTCCACTTTAGGGGACTGGCTTCTGGTGCTGAAACACTGAGACGGAATTGAATGAAATTTAGAAATAAGATTCAGTTACATTCAGCAACAATCAGGGGGAGAAAAAAACCAAACCACTGTGCTTACATCTGTTTGTATATGGATCTGCACGTGGAGGCTCTGCTTCAAGCTCACAGACAGCCACTGCTCCTCCGCATCACATCAGCAAACAGCTAATGTCAGCTGCATGGATTTATTTTGTTTAAAGATTTATTTTGCTTAAAGTCTTCTTTATATCCAGAACCTGGCAGTAAAGTACCAGTGCAGTTACTGACAGATATTCTTCAAAAGCAAAACCCAAACAGCATAATTTAAAGGGAGATTTTATTCTGAATCTTGTGGCTTGATTTTTTTTTTCCTAGTAGAAGAAATCAAATGCAGTTTACATCTGTAGCATTTAAAAAGAAAATCGGGAAGAAAAATAATGAAAATTTAACTTTAAAGAGTGTGTTTGTATTTTAAATATATTAGTAAATAAAATCCTTAGAGAGATGTTGGCCCATCTTCCTAAGCAAAATATCAAAGTTTACTAACAAACCAAAAGTCTTGACAACAACTCGGAAGGCAGAAGAAACCCTGTGAGTATATGTCCGAATATATAAATGTTGGGCGCGAGAGATAATGTTAAAAAAAAAAATCAAAAGATCCATCTCATTCCGAGCTTACTTGATTCACTTTAACCTCAGAACTGAAGCTTGAAATTCGCTTTGCCCACGTTCTCGCCCTTCCAGCCTCCCGCTGAGAAGCCACTGCGCCCCTTTTGAACTATATTCTGGCTGTTTGCTTGGCAAATAAATACTGTTCCGCCCTATTAAACCTTTTAGGTAGTTTTCATCTCTGGATTCCTCAAATACAGAGCTAATAAGGCGATGCTTTGAAGCTGTTTTACTTTCAAACTATAGCCCCGAGGCGTTAAAACCCACAAAAGGTAAGTGAGAAGTAAACTGCCAGGAGCGAGGCTGCGCCCTTCCTTTCAAAACTGCTGGGACTCTAGCCGAAAATAGTCCGGATTTCAGTGCAAAACCGGGTTTCAATTGGAAGCCCCTGGGAGTTCTATTCGTGTGCCACTTTACCAAAGGAAGTCAAGAGAGAAGAGACCGGTTTAAGTTTAAAAGCCTGGGAATTTCTTGGAAGGAGGTAGAGATGGGTGGTAAAGGCCGAAATTGGTTTCCCTAAGTTGATGCTGGCAAACATGTGTCAGATGGAAGGTAAAGATTAGGAGTTAGTTGGCAGTGGACTCAAGGAACCAGTAAAAGAACTTCTTCAAGAGGAGTGGCAGTGTGCGCCAAGAGATTGCTGGCCGAGCTTAAACTCACTTGGAACCTAGACATTAAGATTACCCATTCGGAAGACTCTATTAACTTACATTTGTTCCCTGCTTTCCCAGTCCCAAGATAGCTCCCGCCCCCGCCCCTCTGCACCCAACATGAGGATTTTTTTTTTAAGTTTAGTTTAAATGTAGGCAAACAAAACAACCAAAACGTATTCGGTTTTAGTGAAAACAGATAAAAAGCGCTTGCCGCTGAAAGGCTACACATTTTAAGTAGATTTGACAAGAAAGATAAGCCTGATCCAAACATCTCTGTACCTCGTCAAAGGCACCCTACCTACCTGCCTTTTCAAATTCCTACATTTCCATTGCTAAAACAGAATGCATTTTAAGATTCTGCAGAGCCCAGGACGCGAGCTCCCAAACCCGTGAGCCTCAGAGCCCTCTGCACATTTAGCTTCTCTTTCTTTTTCTTTCTTTCATCGCAACGATTTGATAAAGTCGCAGAGATGATCAAAATTAACATAAATCATTATTAGTTATTAGGATTTGCTCTAAATTACACTGTGAATATCGCACCAGCCCCATCTGCCGCCCCTGCTCTCTCAGCAATAGATTGCAGATAAAATAAATGTCCTTACCCCATTAGAAGGTTCCTGTCTCTGTAGCCAAAAGCCAAACAAAAGCAATAAATACCAGGCTTTTTCTCTCACTATTCAGCTGCGACTCTTCTCATCAGCCCTTCCTCTGGAAAAGCTCAATAGCTGCCTGAAAATATTGCATTTTATATCACCAAAGGGCGATTAATATTGCATTAACTGTATTTAACATTTTTAAGCGCGAGTAATCTACAATGAGTTACTTTCTGTTAGTAAGTACAGGGGCGTCAGAACTCCTGCAGACCACTTAAGATAGCTTTGTGAACGGATTATTTATCTCACACGTTGTATTTTTTTTTAATAATGTAAGGGTGTGCCACGCGATGTTTGAAGTAGAAGAAGCCGTGCTAATGGTCTGCTGAAAGTATTCTGACACTGTCTGGAGACGGCCAGGTCTCTGCCTTCATTAAATGTTTATTGTCAACACTTGGCAGGGGCGGGAGGGAGAGAAGAGACCTGTGCAAGTGATTTTCCGCGGTTGGAAATTGTCAACGTTTTGTTTTATTCCGATTCTCGTCTATAGAAGTTTGTATACATTGTGCTGTGCTGAGGCTAGGCGTCGGAGTTATTAAACAAACTTATGCTTGCAATTCGTTTTACTCGATAAATGCGCGGTCTCTTTTCTCTCCATCCACCCTCTTTGCCAAGTCTTCATCAAGCTCTCTGCCAGTCCCTTCCGCTTCCCTTCACCCCTTCAATTTGTTCCTAGCCACCTCCCTCAGAGCAGACTGGGACGCTCTTCCCCATTCCACCGGGGGAGGGGGACGATCTGAGGGAGAACACGAGGGCTTTGCAGCACCCCAATCCTTTCGTCCAGATATAAATCCTCTCTAGTCTAATCAGTTCGCGGGGTATTGCATCTTAACAACAAAGCAAAAGCCTAGGTCGTATTCATCCAATTCTTTTGAAAATAAACAAAAAATTAAAATAAAAAATAAAATAAAAATTAAACCTGCAAAACCAAATTTGAAACTTCTGCATCCGTTAACTGACTTTTGACTTAGGCAAGTTGGGATGTAAAAAGAGAATTTTTAACTAATATGAGATTTGCGTCTTCTTCCCTTTTCACTCAAACTGATCTCAAAGGCACTTAGGAGAGGAACTCGACCTCTGACAGCGCCTAATTTTTGAAACCGGGAACTGCAGCTGACTCCCCCAAGTCGCGCTCAGTGCGCATGTGCGGGCTCTGCTCCCTCCCTTTCCCCCCCCCATCCCCCACCCCCCCGCCACGCTCCACGCACTCAGTCCGCTCGGACTCGCCCCCACCACGGTCTGAGCTCGGTGGCTACCAGTGCGCACGCGCGCGGGATGCCCTAGCCTTGGGCTCTTAACCCGCTCGCATCTACTCTTGCCTGGCTGTATGCTGCCCCTGACCGGGAAAATGCTGGTTGTCTGGCGACTAGGAACCTAGGGGCCAGGGGTCCCCAGCAAGAAGCTCGGGCGTGTGTGTGTGTGTGGGGGGTGCACCCCTGGTAGCTGAATACACGACCCAGTTACTCTGGTTTGGGCCTGCACACGCCATCCTCCCTCCCTGTCGTGAAAAGTTAGGCGGGTGGGGTGGGTGGGTTACAAAAGGGCGGCTGCGGGAAGCAGGGAGCCCAGGAGTTGCTCCCGTAATCACAGAGTCAGAGGAGTGCTCGGACAGCCAGCGCCACCCTCCGCAGCCTGCGGTTTTCAGGGATGGAGTCACCCAGGGCTGTTTCCCATCAAGCTGACTTGACAACAATTAAGAAAGTTTTTAATTAGCTTCTTGTTATCATTCATTTTATTAATTTCCAGAACCCTCAGTCCATGAATTATTCAGAGGGCAAGGCAACCCGAGTGGGGTGGCCGCGCGTCCGCGTCGCACGTGCCCGGCTGGACTACGGCCCGAGTTGCGCACTTGAAGTCGCACAGGCGCGAAGGTTTGATCAAATATTAAATAACGTAATTATTGCGACAAGGCTTATCTCGCAGGTGAAAGAGAGGGCCCCGCGAGAACTTGATTTCGGCTGCTTTGGGTTTTTTTTTTTTTTTTTCAATTAAGCGGGTGGCCTCCTTTAAAACAGCCCACGAGGATTGTGTGGCTCCTCTGGTGTGGCTAAAACTGTTGTAGTGGTGATGGCGAGGGCAGAACATTATCTAGTATAATTGTGGTTGTCACTTCCCCTCTGGCCATCAAGACCCTTAGAATAAGGTTGGGAACACCAGTTTTAGCCAGTCAAAGGCTCCTATTTAAACTCAAAGCACCAAATAAGGAAAGCCCACCCACTTGAAAGATAGAATGTGGGTATCAGCCCAGGTAACATTCAAGTCCAAAAGCCCAGAAAACAAAGATGAATCTTGGGGCAGGAACTTACCAACAGTGTTGATCTGGGTCCTCGTTCTGAGAGGCTAAATGTAAGAACCAGACCCAAGCAATCTTAGTGTCACAAGAAAGTAAAAACCGATACAATCACTGCAGTGGGTGCCTACTGTTTATTATACAGCTTATAACTGAAGTTGAGAATAATTTAAAAACACGAATTAGACAAAAGTCTATCCCGAAGCTAGCTGATGGATGCTGGTGACATCCTTTCTTAGACCTACAGAAAAAGCAGAATCCCATAGAGTTCAGAAAGCAGTTTTGAGAGGAAGGTAGCATTTCTGTGGTGAGTGCACTCAACGCATATTTTTCGTTTTCCCTTTCTTATTCTGCTCTTGTGTGTCTAAAGAGTCTATCACAGAATCAGAGCCCAGTTCCCCTACCTTCTGAAACTTCTGTTCTTTAGAGGAGTTCAGACTCACACATTTTATTTCCACAAATTAGCAGCTGTGGGAGGAAATTTTCCCGACTTTCTGAACCAGAGAACTTGAAAAAGCCTAACTACCACAGATCAGCAAATCATTGCCTTCTCTTGAGGAGTCTCCTTTTAACATTTTCTGTGAGTTGACAGCTAAAGGAGTCTAACAGGAGCTCGCTCAGTCCTTCCTGGCCTGAACACATCCACTCACTAGAAAGCAAAACTTTTTTTTTTTTTTAATTTTGCACAGTTTCCTACTACATAAAATAGGAAACCCTGCAAAGCGATGCGTTTTCATGATGTTTTATTAACATAATAGTCTTTTTTTTTTTGTACTGGGCAAGGATTTACTTAGTACAAAACAAATGCTTAAATTCTTAATACATACATTATCCATTATTATATAATACAAATGTATTTGCCTGCAACATTTCTGTTTGAGCAGATTATTAGAAAAACAACCTTTGTAAATCTTTTTATTTGTTCATCCCTGGATCTCCAACAATGAAATCTGGTCATACTTTTCTATAAAATAATGTGTTCTTTTACAAATGTATTTTATTAGAAACTCTGATGATATCTCAAGTCAATAACAGAAACAAATCAATTTTGATGGAAGAGATCTATTTTTAAAAATACCTCTAGTGCTTTTTAAAATATTAACAACTGTTTTAAAATCACACCTTTTTAAAATGTACTATTCTTTTCTGAACACTTTTCTTTCACAGATATGCCGGTGAAGTTAAAAAGATTTAGCTAAAATAGGATGACTTCAGAGGATATAGTCCCAACTATTAAGAAAGTTTGTACATTTGGCATTTGATCTAGTTCCAGGTCACCAAAAGAAAAAGAAAAAAGAGAAAGAAATAGAACACCTCTTGTCAATGTGAAGCAATAGGTGGTATGCAGAATGTTCTAAATGAAGTGAAGCATTTGACAAGTTGTTGGGGCAGATCATAGGATACTTTTCTAATTCATTAACTGCCAACGAAAAGTCCTTTAGTTACAACGTTTTTTGTTTTTTGTTTTTTGTTTTTTTTTTTTTTTTTTAGATGTGTTTTTCGAGTAGAACAGCACATTCAAACCTCTCGATGCCTGAATCCCTGACCTTCAACTTAAATACTTTGCAGGTGCCTGGTTGTTTACAGCTTACCATCACCACTCTGAAACCAACGAAGTGGCTTAAAAGCTTCTGCAGATAAAATTAAAACTTTGATAAAATGGACGAGTAAGTTACCTTCCTCAGAGCACCAGTTCCCATGACCTATCTGAAACTGAATTCTCATTCAGGAAAAACAAACAAACAAACAAACAAACACCAAAACAAAACCCTAAAACTCATCCTTTCACTCCCACTGCCTCCCCTGCCTCCCCCTCTTGCGTGATTTTAAAGTTTGGTTGAGGCTTTCTGTTTGGTGTGGGTTATTTGTTTTGTTTTGTTGTTTTCTCTCATTTGTTGACCGGCCCTACCAGGACTTGGCTCAATATAAACACAAAAATGCACCCAGATCATAAAACTGCTCTTCTTTCAGTCATGTTTTATTTGGAAGTGGACTGGGACACATCTCCCTGTTGTATGTTGGCGCACAGAAATGGTTCTGATGGGGTGGGGTGGGGGTGGGGGCAATAGAGCGAAGACATAACCAAGGAGAGAGCTCTGCAGACACAACATGGACAGGAGGATCAGTCAGTGAGACATTTCAGGATTAACACTGGCAGTTTGTAACCACTGTGTGTGGGCCTGTGCATGAAAGAAAATATTTACAATAATGTGTTTTCAGTGGAAACAGGCAGTAGACTGTGAAATCACACTATCCACAAAAAAATGGTCTACCAGAAAGCTAGCCCAGTTTAGTGCTCAGTTTCAAATGCATAGAATGTTTTGTGCTGCAAACAATGACATACAACATAATTAAATAAATAACAACGCCTACCCAGAGTGAGACCTAATCACATTTCTTTCTGCACCTTTCGAGCCATGCATGATTTCAGTCTTGTTAAACAGTGCTTCCCCCCTTATCTCTTCCGTTTTCATCTTTAGTTATGGTTAAATGATAGTAACAGACCATCTCCACATGAGATCCAAAGGGGATCTTCTACACAACAAAGCAGGCATTTCACTAAACCACATTTCTCTCTCTCTCTCTTTCTTTCTCAAACTGTCTTTCTCAAAAAATTTTTCCTTAAAATCCGTCAGCAGCTTGGATTATTAGTATGAAATATCACACATGATTTTCTATTTTGGAAACTCATAGTGCAAATTGAAGTTTTTGTGACTCAACATTTATCCCCGGTAATAAATGATCCTTGAATAACAACAACAAGAACAACAACAACAACAGGGAAACACTGTTCCCCTTCCCCCAGGTAAGTGCAGACCTATTTGAAACGAACAAGGTGGGAGGGGCTTTAAATCTTTAAATCTCTTCCTTTCTTCTGGGATTTTAGGTGATTTTTCTTACATGGGACTCCTGCCCCCAAATGAGAGCAGAAACTTCTCAGCTTTTCAACAACTTCACGGTTCTCCAAAGGAGGGAGACAGGGACCTAGAAGAGCGAGATGGGCTGTATTCAGTGGAGAGAAGTGGAAACGGAAGCAAGTTTCTTCCCTAAGATCTCCCACCCTCTCTTAATAAGTGCGATGGCAGAGTTTGAATCCGAACTAAAAAAAAAAAAAAAAAAAAAAACAGAGGGCACTCTAAAGTTCTAGAAGTAGGATGGGGGGGGGGGGACACTGTCAGATAATTTGTTCATGGATCCATGAAGAAAATTATAAAAGTAAAACCCTACTGTAGGTATGGTCATTTAATTATCCCAGAATAAATTCTTTTTTTTTTTCGGAGAACCTAATTTCTGTCTTTTGAGTTCTCATTGCCTCAAGACCTGACCAAGACCACAAGACTGAGGCCATTGGCTCCTGGGAAATGAAGATTCGGTGTGAATGACCAGGCAGCCTCCCCAAGCGCATGTAAGCTAAGCTCCAGATGCTGAGTGGAAGCCAAGCCTGGAGTCTCTTTGGAAGAGAGGAAATAAACCAAAGAGGGTGCAGGTGTGAGACTTTAGAAGGGAAAGTTAAACACAGGACTAGCTTTCTGCCCGGAAGCTCAAGGTGCAGGCTGATAGATTTCCTATGTGACTCACTTGTGCTTGGGAAGTTGGGGCGGTGGTAGTAATGGTACTGCTGCTTTCTCTTCCTTGGGGGTAAACGAGGCTGCAGAATACTGCTCCCAGGAGTTAAGTTCCTAAAGCATCTTTGCCCCCCCCCTTATTTGTCTAGTGTTTTATGTTTTGTTTTTGGTGATGGTTGGTAGTTTTATCTTTGTACATAGTTCCTTGGTCCCCAGATGATTTTGTAAGTGTCTCTGGTCAAGATCCCCAGTTCTTCACCCATCTTTCCCTCCCACCCTGCTCCCCAGAACCATCCTGCTTCTCGAAACCCCCCCAGCTCCAGTCTTTGCGTTTCTCCCCCACCCCCCAGGCCCTGCTCACCTAAACGTCCCCCATTCTCTCCTGCCATCCCAAACTTTCTCCACACCCACACCCCTGTTCTCTAGGCTGGGGGACAGCTAGGGCCGGGTGCAGAGTGGAGCTGAGGGAAGGGCAAGAAAAGGAACTCCCCAAATGCAGGCAGGATAACGGACAGTCTAAATGAGGGGAAGTGGGCCAGAGGGAGCCCCAGAAACGCACCCCTCAGCTCCCCAGTGTGCCCCACCCGGCGTCTCACACCCTCCTCAGTAAGTGGCAGAGAATTTCATCCGCTTCTGCTTCTGTCTCTGGTTGCAAAACCACACCCGCACCACGTTCTTTTTGAGGTCCAGTTTCTCGGCGATGGCGGCGATCTTCTCAGACGAGGGCCGGGGTTGTACGGCAAAATAGGCCTCGAGGGAGCGCTTCTCGGGCGCGGCGATGGAAGTCCGCTTGCGCTTCTTCTCGCCGCCGTTGAAGAGCTCCGGCTTGTTCATTTTCTCACGCTGCGCGCCCTCGGCCTCCTCCAGCCACGCCTGCAGGATGGGCTTGAGCGCGATCATGTTGTTGTGCGAGAGCGTGAGCGACTCGAACCTGCAGATGGTGCTCTGGCTGAGCGAGCCCACGCCCGGGATCTTGAGGTTGGCCAGCGCCGAGCCCACGTCGGCCTGCGTCACGCCCAGCTTGATGCGCCGCTGCTTGAAGCGCTCGGCGAACGCCTCGAGCTCGCGCGGGTCCGTGTCCGAGTCGCAGATGGACGCCAGGCCCGCCGCGCCCACCACCGCCGCCGCGGCCGACGCCGCCGCCACCTGCCCCGCCGCCGCCGCCGCCGCTGCCGCCGCCGCGCCGTGGTGCGCCGCCGCGGCCACGAGCCCGGGATGCGGCAGCCCGGACGGCATGTTCATGGCCGCCGCCGCCGCGGGGTGCGACAGGTGGCCCAGGCCGTGCATGTGCGGGTGCGGATGCGCCGAGCCGCCCAAGAGCCCGCCGCCCGGGCCGCCGCCGCCGCCCCCCGGGCCGCCGCCGCCGCCGCCACCCCCGGGGCCGCCGCCGCCCGGGCCACCGCCGCCCCCCGGTCCGCCTCCGCCCCCGGGGCCGTCGTGGGCGCCGCCGCCGCCTCCCGCCGCGCCTGCGCCCCCTGCGCCGGCCATGAGCGCGAGCGACGGCGACGAGATGTGGTCCAGCAGGTCACCGGGCTCGAGCGCCTGGTGGTGGTGGTGGTGGTGGTGGTGGTGCGCCAGCGGCACGGTGGACGTGGACGTGCAGGGCACGCTATTCATCGTGTGGTACGTGGCGTCCGGCTTGAAAGGGTGGCTCTTGCCCTGGGACACCGCGATGTCCACGGCCGCCAGCGCCTCGGCCCGCGCCAGCAGCGTCTCGTCCAGGCTGGCGAAGAGGTTGCTCTGCAGCTGCAGGCGACACAAACCAAACCAAAAAGAAAAGGAAAGAAAAAAAAAAGAAGAAAGAAAAAGAAAAAAAAAGAAAAAAGGGGGGACAAACACCAAAGAAACCACAAAACAAACACACAAGCAGGAAAGCACGGGCAAAAGGCAAAACACAAAGCGACCAAAATAACAACGGGGGGTGGGAAGAGCAGGGTCAACGGAGGACCGGGGGACGATTTGAGAACATGCCGGGGTGGGGGAAATAGAAGGGGAGAGGCACAGGGCCAGGGAAGGGTAGAAGGGGACGCACACGGAAACACATTCCGGGGAAGACAGTGGGAGACGACAAAAAAGAGCGAAAAGAAGAAGAAAAAGAAGAAATGGAGATGTCACTCGAAGCTAAGGACCCGTGCCACACACCCGAACGAGAAAGCGAGCGAGCGAGCGAGCGAGCGAGCGAGCGAGCAGAGATCGCCTTGTGCAGGCGTAAAATTAACCGACAAAGTGGAGCCAAGTCGACAGCCGCGGCCCGAGAGCTCCCCGCGGATGGCAGGCGCTGGACAGAGGCACAGGCGGATGGGACCCGGGCCTCCAGCGGCCCCGGGCCACGCGTGCCTGGCAGCGGGATCCCTCTAAGAGCAGTCCCGCCCGCGGGAGCGGGGCCCGGAGCCGCCCGGGGCAGCTGCCGCCAGGCAGCGGCGCGGAGCGGGGGAGGGGGCGAGCGCGCGGGCCGGGACCGGGGCCGCGGGCGTGGGGCGCTTACCGGCGGCGTGGGCAGGCAGGCCCGCCGGATGGCCTCGGAGCTGGAGTGCAGCGACGGGTACTTGTGCTCAGGGAGGGTGGGATGCATGGCAAAGTGAGGCTGCTTGCTGTTCATGGACATCATCTTGGCGCCTTGGCATGTAAAAATCCACAAAACACTCGCAAAGTCCGCGGCAAAGTGCGCACGCCGGCTCGCCCGGCCTCCGTCCCGAGGCTGCGCTCGCTCGCACTGCTCGGCGGCTCCGCTCGGAGGCTCGCCGCGGGGGCTGCTGCTGCTGCTGCTGCCGCTGCTGCGCCGGCGAGCGCAGCCCGCTGCCTCGGACCGACCGCGCAGAGCGCCCGCCCGCCGGCCCGCGCGCAGGTCCCGCGATCCCGCTTCTCCGAGAGCTCTAGCCCCGGCGCGCCGACGGGCTGCGCTCCTCTTACACCTGAGCCCCACTTCTCGCGGCCGGCCCGGGCAGCTCTCGCGAGAGCTCGCGGGCCCCGCCGCGCTGACAGACAGCAGCTGTCTCCGTCTGTCTGGCGCGCGCCCTCCCCGCGGCCGCGGCGCCGTGCTTGGGCGAGCGAGCGGGCGGGCGGGCGCGCGCGCGCTCGTCGAGCCGCGACCGGCGGCGGCGCGTGGGAGCCGCTCTTATAGTGACCACCAGCAAGGACAAGGCAGGTGATGCACCTGTAGCTGGCCAGGCATGCGCGCTGCAGGTCCCACCTTGCCTCCGCCGGTCTGCAAAGATCAAAAAGGGCCCGTTATTGTTGAAGGGTAGGAACCTTTTGGAGGAAGAAAGCCAGGATGCAAGCACTCCTCTCGGGTGTGTTTTCCTCCCAGAATATATGCGCATTATTTAGGCACACCTCCACTACCCGGTGCCTAACAAGCTGTTATATAATGTATACAGAGAGGCATTTGTATGTTAAATTATGCCCGTGCATTCCTCTGTATATGGAGAAAAATAGCAACACAGAAATGCGCTGTGGATGATGCTGTCTTTATGCTGCAAGAACCTGTTTCTTTCATGGTTTATAAATAGGCTCCCGGAGAATAATAGCCATGACAGACAGTTGTTTGAAGCAGTCAGACGCTATTGATTTCCACGTAATTTAATTTCTCTGCATACTTTGTTGTTGTGAATATAACTGTGTCAGGCACCACCAGTGACAGTCACTTAGGAGCAGTAAGGAGTGTGTGCTTTCTACTCGGGAAAAGCTGTTGAAATGAAATTGTGCATTTCTCTTATTGTTTGTCTCCTTTAACCGTGTACAAACTCACATTTCAAAGGAGCTCTAGGTGATCTGAGGCTTTGAGTCATCAAAAAGGAAAAATAGTAAACAGGGTGTAGCCGAGATCTTTATCTTTTCCTCTCCAGTGAGACACACACACACACACACACACACACACACTTTTTTCCCCCCTGGAAACTCCAGGAAAAGAAATCCACTTCAGAGAAAAGGGAATAAGATGTTGAAAAGAGAACTTTCTTTCACATCGCTTTGGACCCTTGCTTTTTATATCTGCCTGCTTACAGTATTTTTCTTACCTGGGATACAGAATGAAGCTAATCTATAGATTGTAATTCAAAATGTAAATTCAAATCAGATAGAAGGAACTGGTATGCTATCTAGTCCAGCCTTCAATAATAGTAACAACAACAACTGTGAAATGAAGACCTATGAAGAAGAAATAAATTAATGAACCTGTTATATTACCCTCATGTAGCAGCAGATCAAGGGCCTCTCTGGGGAGCCTCAGCTTGGGTGCCTAAGTCCCTAAGGATACAGTCCTTGCCTAGGGTGATAATAACGGTCCAGATGTTATCACATCTGCTGGCTAGAGAGCCTGAGAGAGACAAGAAACTGCTTATGGGAAGCAGAGATCAGATACATAATCTTTCAGGTCACTCGCACAACAAGAAGGTCTGCATTTCCACCAAAGAGGAGATCTCATTTCTGCAAACCCAAATCTTTGGTCCAGCAGATTTGTATTTTTCCTTTGCTTTAGAGAGTGTATATCTTCAGGACACCCACGAGTTTATTCAGATTCCAAGAAGAGCCCACAGACATCACTGGCTTTTCTTTCTTCTCTTTCCTTTCTGCCCTCCCAACCCCTCCCTTTCTTCTAGCCTGAGAGGGAAGTGAGAAGGATGTTCATTTGCTGGTGCAAGAAGGAGCCACTTCTTCATCCATTATGTGGCTCCCCTGGGAGCGCTAAATGCAACTCTATCTCAGCGGGAAATGGACTATGAGCGGGACATCGCCGGAGGGAAAGAGTGAGTCCAATGGTCTGGGCCCCACTGGGTGTCCAGGCTTAACCTAACCCTTCCTGACACCCACTGCAGTGGCT
>NC_000080.6:104474944-104522444 GCF_000001635.26 Mus musculus
GTACAGAACGAGGGAGAACATCTCCGGTATATGTTACATTTTTAATAACTAGAAGGCATCAGATCTGTAGCAACAAATAGGGTCCTGAAACATGACATGGCCCAAGATCAAGATATTCTCTTGGTAAATGGTACCTTCGTTTCAAGCCAGCACAGGTACCAAAGAGAGGAAGCAATGCAGACATGAAATCGGAGAGCTGTAAAGCTTAGTCTATTTTCAGATGCTCTGTGTGTGTTAGCTCATTCAATGAAACAGAGACTTAACTTTTAGATGGGATGAAGGTTTGTAATTAAGGGGACTATGTTATGTCAGAAAACCTCTAACATTTTTAGAGAGCAATGTAGACATAACTTTTTAGAGATTAACTGCCCCATATTAAAAAAAAAAAACTGTCCGAATCAACTGTATCTTTTCCCAACATGGCTTTAGTGAAATGAACCAATATGGAAGACCTAGTTCTTACAAATGTCAGTTATTCTGAACTTTTAAAAGAGCTGTGTGCTAAACAACTGTGCTGCCTGACATCCTAACTCAAACCTTCAAACCTAACAAGGTTTACACATGCTGCAATGAGCCTCAGTGTAAACTAGACTCAGGAAAATAGGCAGCAATTGAATGCTCTTTAGACACAAACACTCCCAAGATGCTTTAAAAAGGATCTGCAAGAAATTTTGAACACACCCCCTTTTGTACAAAGGTGGACAAGGAAGATAACCCCCTTTGCAGCTAGACAACTGCTCCAAGCTCTGGTTTCTTGTCATTTGAGCTGTGTGGTGGCGAGTTCTGCTTGACTTTGAATGAATGCAAAGTCTTGAAAGTGGATTTTATGAAATAGAGGCTAAAAAAATATTCAGCTTCAAGTGTGTTTTGAGTTGGGCTCTTGTGTATTAGAGGCTTGAGTTGTGGTCTTGTGTTTCTAGGCTTGAATTGGGGTCTTGTGTTTCTAGGCTTGAGTTGGGTTCTTGTGTTTCTAGGTTTGAGTTGGGTCTTGTGTAGTCTAAGCTTGAGATGGGGTCTTGTGTTTCTAGGCTTGAGTTAGGGTCATGTGTATTCTAGGCTGTCTTTTAACTTGTTTGTAGTTAAGGATGATTCAATAAAACAGAAGACTTAACTTTTAGATGGGATGAAGTTTTAAAATCAATTATCATGTTGTATGTGTGGTTATTTTGCCTGTGTTTTATCTGTGTACTACCAGCATACCTGGTGCCCTCAGAGGCCAGAAGAGGGGGACTGACTCCTTGGAACTGTAGTTAAGTTTTGAGTTGCCATATGGGTGCTGGCAATGGAATGGAGATCTTTTGGAAGAGCAGCTAGTATTCTTTATCACTGAGTCATCTCTTCTGCCTTTGAGCTTATGATCATCTAGTTTTTACCTCAAAGCTGGGATCAGTGAGTGTGCTCCAGCACATAGGATACATGCAGTGCTGGGGATGGAACACAGGCCACTGGTCATGCCAGCGAAGGACGTTACCATCTGAACTATGCCCCCAACCCATCAAAAGAGTTTAGTTTGGACTGGACATAGAATGCATGTTTACCAATCTGTGAAGCTGCCTATTTAGCATAAAATCAGATACCAAGAGTAAGGAAGAATGACGTTGTGACCACAGTCAAATCTTAGAGAATGATCACCTTTTGTGGAGGAATTAAATGGGCTTTAAAGCTATGTCCACAAGATTTGAGCAAGTGCCCTCTACTCTGCCTGCAAAGTCATTAACCCCACTCATTTATGACATAATCACTTCTCAAGGGCACTGCCTCTTAATAGCACTACCTGGGGGTTAGATTTTAATATGTCTAATTTGGGGGGATATTCAGGCCACACACTCATACTTATCATGACAAAAATCCCCTAAATTTCTACATGGATTCTAAATGTATAACCATATCATCAAAGACGTATCGCCACTAGCTCTGAAACTATCCCATTAGTTTTACCATGGCAAAGAAATGAATTATGATAAAACAAATACTATCCTGTTAGCCCCACTCCCACCCCATTATTATTACTTCTGAAAGTGGAGAGCATGATTCTCAAGATCATAAAAGTGATTTATTGTATTTTTATGGTTTCATTGAATCCTCAGAGTGTATTATAACAAGGGTCAGCAAATTCTTAACTGAAAGGGCAGACAGTACATATTTTAGGTTGTGAGCCACAGTCAGTTGCTGTTGCAAATATTCAGCTTCCTGTTCCTGTCAAAAGCGCTGCAGACACTTAAGAGTGTGGCTGTGTTCTATTAGGACTGTATTGAGCAACACAATTTGAATTTCATCTCTCTCTCTCTCTCTCTTTTGGTGTGGTATGAAGTACCTTTTACTAAAAAAAAAACATAGTGAGAATATTACTTTTTTTTCCTTGAAGGCCTTTCTTTCAAAAACAGCTGCAGGGTATGGCTGTGCTGTAGCTGACTGGAGCACCAGCCTCGTATCCACAAGGTCCTGGGCCCCAGCCTCTGCACTATAAACAAAATGTGTGCGGCTCACCTTTCGTCCATAGTCGGTCAACTGCTGCGTTATAACATGAAATGAAAATAGGATTCGGGGTCTTTAGAGGCTAATTCATTATCCATGATGACATCAAAAGCATGTAGTGTATATGACATCCTTTATTTAATTCACATAAAAAAGCATGCAGTGTCAAGGTAAAACAATACATGTAAAATGTTCAGCGCACATTAGATAAGCAAGTTATTAGCATACAGACATTTTTATAGCCTATGTTGGCATACCGAACATGTTTAGAATAACGTACTTTTAAATCCTACACTAACAGTTGTGCTTCGCGCTCACATTGCCCCATTCACACCTGTTACTTCTCATTTTAAAAAAATGTTCTACATAATAAGACATTCACCAGCCAGTAAGAGGGTTTTTCCCTCTGGTTGGAGAATGGAGCAAGCGAAAAGGCTCCCATGCTTACGGTTGCCACAGAGAGAGTAACATGCAAACAAGAACTTCACTACACAAAAAGGCTCCCTGCGACACAGATGGCCTGTCTACCTACACATTTGGGGGGGGGGGAGCTAGGATGTTTAAGTTCCTCCAAACCCAGCTGATGTGCCTGCCTTCCAACACATAATGATTCTAACTTTACACCCATACACATGTTCAAAAATATGCAAATATAAATGACTTGAAAGTCTTTTCATACAAACAATGTGCTCTTTCATACTAGTTCACACACACACACACACACACACACACACACACACACACACACACACACACACACACAAACACACACACGCACAGGCACACAAAATGGACAGAATACAATATAACAAATTGTAAACATCTATATAAAACCTAAGAAAACGTCAGTGAATCCTCTAAGATCGGAGTGCCATTTCTCCAGCATGGCCTTGGTAATAGTTAGGCCAGCATTAAACACAAATAAAATGAGGAATACACATTTCCATTCTAGGAAAAGCTTTAAAGAACAGAACAGACAAAATTAAATGTTCTAAGAAACACAGGTTCTGAAGGCAGTTGAGCCTTAACAGGCCACCATACCTAACAAGCCAGATCTGAGAGAACAATATGGAGCCAATCCAGATACACACAACATTCCTTACAAAGAGAACAAACAACACAGAGACAAATCCGATCATCTCTCTAAGCTCTCTGGTTAAAAAGATGACCAAACGAGAGAGACAGACCAGTTTCTTCAAGATGCAGTACCCTGGAGATAGGTGACCCACCATTCTGAGTTGACACTTGACTGAAGATTATCAGTTCAGGATTGTATAGAACCTTCATGAAGTGACTACAGTAACATTGAAAACACCCCCACCCCTTGCAAGGCTATCCCCTGGTGAGTCAGCTTTTGGTGGCTTTGGACGGGCTGGCGTTGGCAAGGCTGCTCTGTATCTTTCTCTTGGTTGACTGGTTCCCATTCTTACTCCTCTTTTCAGGCACAAAGGCAGCAGACCACGGAGACTGAAGAGGGCTGTGAAGGCTCTGCATCTCTGAGGACATCTTAAATAAGGACGATCCAAACCTCTGATCCTCAAATAATCCCTGGGAACTGCTTAACAGAGCACCCTGGGAAAACTCTGTCTGAAACAAACAGTTTGGAGGTTTGACCTCACTAGTTCCTGAATGAGAAGTGGAGTGGAGAGAAAAATCTTCACTCATCTCGTGGTCAGCTGGAGAAAGGAGAAAGAAAGAGCTGGGTTTCCACTCCCCCCCACTCTCTAACCCGTCAGCTGTGAGAGCAGGTTTGGAAAGGTTCAGTTTACTTCCTTCTTGTAACTTGTCAGGTTCCTCGAGAAACTCCCTGCCTTGAGGTGACTTTGAGGGCCCCTCCACCTCCACCGATTTAAAACCGTTATTACAAGGGCTCTTGCTGTTGTCAGACTCTGACATCATGGAGTCCAGCTCAGAGATTTTGTCGAGATAAGCAGCATCCATGGACGCCTCACTGGATGTTCTTGTTCGATTCATTTCGAGGGAGCGGATACAGCTGAGTCTCTTGGACAAGCACGATCCTGACTTCTCACTCAATTTTGAAGGTATCTCCCCAACAGAGTTTGCTATTGCGTTTCCCTCTGAACCGTCAAACTCCAAGCTCTGGGCATAGCTTGTGGAGCAACAATCCCAAAATCCTGTCTTTGAGGAAGCAAAGCAGTCTGATTTCTTTTCATTTTCCCTTCTATCATCCTCTGAAGAATTGTTATTACAGGCATTTGGAGAATCACAGAAATCATCAAAGACCAGTTTTCTGAGATGGTTTGCATGCTTTTTGGAGCTCCCTGCTTTGATCACAGGGTTCTCTCTGTTTTCTGGAGTGTTCAGCTGAAGGCAGCTAAGTGACAAGGGAGTGCAGGAAGCTGGGATACCATAAAGCTCATCCTCTTTGTAAGGTGCACAGTCGCTTGGCTTGCTGCCCCACTCTCTTTCCAAGTAAGTGTCCATCGGAGTCTCTCTTGCACCCAGCCGAGGTTCTGTGGGCTTGGGGTATCTGTCTTTGTTTTGGGGACAGTTTGGTTCAGTCCTGCTGGTGCTCTCCTGTCTGACAGAACCGGAGTCAGCTAGTCTGCTGCTAGAAGGTGAGGCCAGGTGAGAAGCACTGGCCGAGCCAGCCTGCTTTCTGGCACTGTCACTCTGATTCTTTGGTGGTCCAAGCTCATCGCTGCCGTTGGGCCCCTTGCTATCTGCAGAGGGTGCCCTCTGGCACAGAGCATCCACGTCTTCCTTGGCCTCCTCTGAGTGTTTCAGGTGTGCTACTTGAGACTCTAGTTCCTCTATATATTTATCACTTCGTTCTAGAGCTTTCTTGAGGCGATTGGTTTCACGTTCATACTGTTCTACTTTGGACTGAAGAGCAGCAACTGTAAACCTTCCAAACCTGGAAAGAATGGAAGGATGGTTAATGATAAGGCTCAGGCTGTTTTCTCTGTAAGATTAAGTGTAACCTGTCCCCACGCACATAACAGAGACAGTTTCAATCATGTAAGGGAGATTTCAGAACACTTCCTGAGTAGGACAAAAGCAATCCTAGTGTCGTACCTTCAAAAAATGATCATACTTAATAATGAGTAATAATAAGCACAGAATCCCACAAAATCTCGTAAGCCATTTTGGTAGTAAAGTCAGACTAATGTCTGAGACAAAGGCAGAAGTGCACTGGTGCTTTCCTTTCCGAGAGCGAGCCAGCTACCCAGCTCACATATGCATGAAGAGTTACCCCCTAAAACAATGGCAAAGATTTATGATAACATTTGAACAGTGGTCCACATCTTGAAATATTTACATTCAATCATTTTCCTATCGCACAGCAGTGTTTTACAATACATTTCTTATACAATGTCACCTTGTCAAACATAAAATGTCAATTTGAAATTCAGAAATCCAGACGTCTCAGGAGGGGAGGTTTTAAATACTTATTTGGACCCTTTCAATTACAGTCGCCGCTGATATGAAGCTTTCTCTTGGCCCTTCTCAACACTGGGCTTTAAGCCATTCTACCTCTCCCATTTTCTGCATTTTACAACTGTGTGGGCCATCAATCTCATTTCTTCCAACTTTCAAATACGAAGTCAGTGCTTGTGGTTCCAACATACTACGCATAAAAACATTTTTATACTTTCTGAAGGGGTATATTTGAGAGTGACTAGAAAGAATATCAAAAATGCACTCGTTACCTGGTACTATCTATTTTCCATTATTCTGTCAAGAACGGGTACTGGGTTCAGTGGAGAAAAGAATTTGTGAGCAGCCAGTACAGGTTGGGAGTGCATCTGGGGCTGGAGGCACAGACTTATTAACACTCCTCCAGCTCATTAATTCTATCTGATGACAAGTGAGGATTCTTATAGGAAACTTTTATAGGAAAGCATGAGAAATCCCTTTCCTTCCTCAAACTCCTTCGGAGCCTTAGCTGGTTTCTTGACAACTTCCATACTAACTGATGCTAGGAATTTGAGAGCCGTCTGTGGTTACAAAGGTATCTGAGGAGAAAGGCTCTAAAAACTATTCTTTTTCTCCCCTTTCTTAACTACAAACATAATTAAAACTGCTCTCTCCTCCAGCCGAGCAAGCTGCCCACAGGAAAGAAAGCCAAGGGGAAGAAGGTGACCCCCACCCCACAGCCACCATAGTCAAGAAACAGGAGGCCAATAAGGTGGTCAATCCTGTGTTTGAGAAAAGGCCCAAGAACTTTGGCACTGGGCAGGACATCCAGTCCCAAAGAAATCTAACACGCTTCATCAAATGGCCCCACTACATCAGGCTGCAGTGGCAAAGAGCCATCCTCTATAAGTGGCTCAAAGTACCTCCTGCCATTAACCAGTTCATCCAGGCCCTGGACAGGCAGACAGCTACTCAGCTGCTTAAGCTTGCCCACAAGTACAGGCCAGAGACAAAGCAAGAGAAGAAGCAAAGGCTACTGGCCCGTGCTGAGAAGAAAGTTGCTGGCAAAGGCGACGTCCCAACTAAGAGACCACCTGTCCTCTGAGCAGAAGTCAATATAGTCTCCACCTTGGTGGAGAACAAGAAAGCTCAGCTGGTGGTGATTGCCCATGACGTAGACCCCATTGAGCTGGTGGTTTTCCTGCCTGCCTGGTGTCAAAAGATGGGGGTGCCCTACTGCATCATCAAGGGAAAGGAGAGCCTGGTCCACAGGAAGACATGCACCACTGTTGCCTTCACACAGGTTAACTCAGAAGACAAGGGTGCTCTGGCTAAGCTGGTGGAAGCTCTTAGGACCAACTATAATGACAGATATGACGAGATCCGTCACCACTGGGGAGGCAACGTCCTGGGTCCTGAGTCTGTGGCTCACATTGCCAAGCTGGAAAAAGCAAAGGCTAAAGAACTCGCCACCAAACTGGGTTAAACGTACACTAAGTTTTCTGTACATGAATAGAATTACAAATTGAAAAAAAATCACTAAAACTAAGCCCACGTAACAGTAAACCATATGAAAGAGTACAAGACTTTGTACAGTCAACTGTACGTTCTAGACAGCCACCCAATACTGTCACCTCCTCAAGCCATGGCCCAGTTTCTCTCCAGCATAGCACTCAGATGATCTGTGCTCTCTTGCTACGGACAGAAAAAGGCAAGAGCAAAGGTAAATATAGAATCATCACATTTCAGGGTAGAAAGGGCTCTAAGAGATACAACTGCTGAATATTGATCTCCTCACTGCAATTAATGCAAGTCCCAAAGCACATTGCCTTCAGCTTCTGAATAGCAAGACAAAAGCAAGAGACATAATAAAACCAAAGACTACAGGGACAAACCTCTTCATCTTAAGACAAAGTTTGCTACTATGAGAATTTGGTTAAGCAATGTCAAGAGTTTTTCTTTGTTTAAAAAAAATATTTGGCTTCTAAATATAGTTGATAGCAAAGCCATAGTTCTGCAAAAGAAAGGTGGACAAAGATCGGAGTGCCTTCTGCAAACATGTTTGTGAGTTCCTGATTGAAACCACTCTGGCATAATCAAGTAACCTGCATGTTTTTAAATGGGAAAACTGTGTAGCATGTTTATTTAATGCAAAGAGCAAATGTGACAGCCCTACATTTACTCGCAGAGATTCATTTCTTTAAGTACAGACTTTATAACACAGACATCTTCACATAAAAAAGAGGAAATGGTTTAAAATCAAATAATGCTACTAGACAACACCTCAGAAGCTACCAAACTGTGTGTGTGTGTATGCATGTTGTGTGTGGTACAGATATGTATGTGTGCTTTGCAGAAGCCAAAGAATGACAATTGGGTATCCTCTCACTTTCTGCCTTATCTCTCAACTGAACCTAGAGCTTGCTGTATTCTGGATAGATTGAGACTCCCATTGTCCTCATATCCTCCAACAGAAGTATCTGTGGCCAGGCAGAGCTTTTTATGTGTGCCAGGAATCCTTGCTTGGACCCACATGTTTGTACAGAGAGCTCTTGCTCACTGAGCCATCTCCCTGGGCCCCACTTAATGGCATATTTTTAAATGTAGCAAAGGTTCTACTGATATTCCTAGTCATATTTCCCCATCATTTCAGGGAGAAAAGCTGAAGTGCCATGGGAACTAACAGACGTCAGCATCAGGCAATTAAGTAGGACAAGCAAAACACAACTCATTGAAAACGTTAGGCTCTTTTCTGATTGATCAGTGATTTGAGAACACCAACACTCCATTTTAACATTTCACACAAGGTTATAATATCAAGTGATGGAACTTTTTTTTAACTATGCTAATGAGCACACTGACAGAAATAGTCAAATCCATGGGCACCGATTTGTCTTCTGGCTCCTCTATTATAGTCAATATGCCAGGAGGGTAGAGGACCTCAGGGTCTGCATTCACTGTTAGACTGTTAGAATCATTCCTGATATACAGTAGTCCCTTGTTAAATATCTCATATAAATATAAGCCTCCTACTCTAAGCTACATTAGTCCATTCATTAAGGTACTACAATACTATAGGATGAACAAGCTAAGTCCTCTGCCTTTTATGTCTAAGTATGATAGTCGCTACATTATTAAGACAGATACATTTCACACATATGATTTCTTTTTTGATTTACAACAAGGAAAATGAAGGAGTAGCATAAAGCTTTTTACTGCAGACTTTATACAACACAGCCTTTTAACTACAGGCTTGATGTTCTCACAGCTCCACCCAGAAAGTCTCCCTTTTCACTGGAGTAAAAGACTGAATTTTTGACTTGGGGCAGGTAAGCTTTAGTGATTCCAAGACACTTCTATTAAATTTGGCAAAAGCTAAGTAAGCCATCATACAAAAAACAACCAAGCATACACATATAATGGCATACTTTCAGGAAATAAGACAATGAACACAAGCGCTTATTTATCTTTTCATTTTAATACTCTCTTATTTCTACTAATTCCAGATATTTCCAGAGTACATAACATTAAAGGAAGCATTGCCAAGGCAAGCCAGAGGGATTGCTAAGTATCATCTAACATTACTTCCTTTTCCCAAGCAAATTTCAAAATGGTGCATTTTTATAAACATTCCATTAGAGACCAAAAAGCTTTGATTTTCAAAGTAGCAACAATGGCCAAAGGCTTCATTATGCTAGAGAGACACTGTGAACAATGTGGGAGATGACATTGGAGATACATTTGCCAGAATCTAGAGAGGCTTACAGGATTTTTGAGCCTGGCAATGTTAACTGAAGTATACATTCTGGATGAGAAAAAAAGGATACGGAGGCAAAAGCCTGTTCCTGGCCCAATACAAAGAAATCAAAGTCCTATTAATTTGACCTTTTATAACATTTATTTTTCCCTTTTAAAATTATTTATTGAGGATGTCATATACAAGTATTAACGTTATTCGTCCCTCCGTTTCCTCTCTCCATTTCTTCTCATGTACTCCCAATCCCCCAAATCAACAGCCTGTAATCCTTGAATCATTATTTATATGTGTGTATACATTTATAAATACAGCCTTCTGAAATCATTCAGTATCCTCACGTGTTTAGGGCTGGCCTCTTGGGATTGGTTAACCTAGCAGGGCATGTCCCTGGGGAGGACTCTGTCCCCTCTCCCAGAAGCCTTCAGTTGTCTATAGTTCTTACTCTTCTTGAGGTCAAGTTCCCCATTCCATGTTGGCATGTTGACTGGTGGTATCCATCTTTTAAGTCTTGCTTAGGCAACCATACTTTTGAGACTGCGTATCCTTTCTGTTACATATAGGAGACACTCACTATCTTACAGCAGACATGACAACTCCAGTAAGAACATCTCTAAGGACACACAGTTCATAAGACCACTTTCCCCACATAAATTTTCATAGAAATAAACAAAATGTGTTTTCCAGAGCAAAGGAGGGTGAGAATTGTTCTTAGAAGCTTGTGTTTGAGGAAGTGGATTTCAGCGTATCACTCTCTGCCCCAACTGAAGAACTAAACCCAGCAAGCGCAGGGGAGTGGCAAGGCTCCCTACCAAACACTGCAGAGAGGCGCTTCCTAAAGATGTCTAAAGTCACAGTCTTGTTGATTCTGTGTGTGCATCAGCATGTGTGAGTGTATGCACATTCCCACCATGGCAGCGATGTGGGAGCCAGAGGATGACTGTCTGAGTCTGTTCTCTCCATCCATGTGGTTCCTGGTGCCTCAGACTCAGGTTGTGAGGCTCGGACAGATGTCTTTACCTCCTGAGCCACACTGAGCATGCTATTCATGAGAAACAAGGAAACCCATTTGCATCCTCAAATATATAGGTGAATCAGTCATCAGGCTAGGGTCGCAGACCAGGCATCATCACGCTTGCAGGAGTCTCTAACGTCCTATTTTCCCTTACCTACTAACTGAGGTAACAGAAATCAAGTGAAAACACTCTGCGTCTGGACTGGCTTTTGTGGTCTGGCCTATCCGACAAATCTCAGTGCTATTAAGACAGGCACATCAAAGTCTATTTCAGGATGCTTTTTTTCAATCCATATGACTCTGGAAAAAGGGTCCAAATAATAGAGAGCCCAGAGTCAGTGCCCAACTAACTCCAAATCCCTCAAGATGGACACACGGGCTGCCCTGCCAGTGGACAGCAGGAGCTCATGATATTCCCTTAAAGAGTTCTTTACAACTTGATAATGAAGTGCCCAGTCTTCTACAGATAGCTCTACTGTGTTATTCAATGTCTTTGTAATGCACTGAAAAGTCCTTTTACCTCTGGTAAAATTGTTGCCTTATCATCTTGTTAACAAAAAGCATAATAATAAGCATAATGGGAACCCTAAGCGTCTGTGACCGGGATCTCAGCGTATGAAGGAACCCATCCATGGCTCTGGCATTGAACCATCCACTAGGGAGATGCTGAAGCACTGAGACCAAACCACAAGAGCAGAGGAAAATGGAAGGCCTGAGAGTGTTTGGAGAAAGGTGTCTTCAGGTCAAAGGTACAGGATTTTCAACAGCCTGGTCCCTGCTGGGACTCCTTTTGGCAACTCGCAGAGAAAGGCTTTAAAGACTCGCTGTATTAAGAATTTTTACCTTCAGTTCCAAATTGAGTTAGGTAAGTATTTCCTGGGCTGGCAGGAGGGCTCTGTAGGTAAAGGTGCTTGCTGCCACACCCCGTGATGACCTGAGTTCAATCTTAAAAATGCATGGTGGACAGAGACAGCCAGTCCCAGTAAGTTGTTCCCTGACTGCCACCCATGGAACACACTGTAGGCAAGCACCACACCCACACACCATAATACCCACTCAGACAAGACACACAGGTAAATATGAAAAAAAAAAAAAAAGAAAGAAAGAAAGAAAAAGAAACCGAACTATTCTGAGATAGGAGGGAAGCAATGAAGCAATGGATATGTCTTTGTAGCCAGTTAGTTCTCTCTTTGGGTTATGAGCATGTGTTTATTGCAATCTTTTGCCCTCACCCCTTATTTTGCTGTTGTTTTTTTCTCTTAGTCTTTCCTTTACAATTCTAGTACGCATTGAATTTCTTGATGTGTATCATGACTATTCAACACGAGATGATTATGCTAACATTGAGCCCTGTTTTTACGTAGCATGTACACTAGTGATAGATTTCTTCCATTATTTTAAGATTGCTATATTGATGGGTGCTATCTTACTCCATATAAAAAGGACAAGTATATAGTGTTTTTTTTTTTTTTACTTTTAACACCTTGAAATCCATGACACACTAAAAACTACAAAAATCATTGCTTTTCTATTGCTAGAAATATATCCTAAATACAATCAGATATTAAGTAAAAGGTTTCCGTGCTGATAGTCCTTGCTTAACACAGCTCCAATATGTATACATTACCTTAGTTTGTTAAGTAAAACTCCTCTTCTAACAACATGGTCTAAATTTCCGTTATTGCAGCATATTAACTGTGAATAACTTCATCGAGCCTCCCACTTCTAGCTTTCCCGGTCACATACAATACAAATTAAAGACGGGATCACAATTAGCATCCAAGCGAGTGACCTCTTCTAAAGCGCACCGGCAAGCACTGCGCAGCCTGCTCTGCAGCAAGCACAATGGCAGCAGACTTGCAATGCTGCCTCGCTGTCTCCCACTGAAATCCTCACAGGACATTTCAGAGAGGCAGACAGACAGAAGACAGAGCAGGGCAACAGACAAATAAAGGTGCAGCACAGCACTGAGCGGGATTAATGCTGGAAGGAAAACCAGAGTCCAGTAAAAAGGTAGCTAAGAAAGAAATGGCCGACTGTTCCATCGACTCTAGGTATGCTAGAGAGCTTACCAGAAGAAAACTTATAATAGACATGAGGACAGTGACTAAGGTGCAGGGGATGAAGAGATCTAGAAGAAATGACAAGCGGGGAGAGAAATCCCTTGACATTAGAGCATGTGGATGTCCTTACACTAAGAGCAGAGAGGATTGAACGGTGGAAGTTTATGCCAATGTAGAAGTGTGATAATGCATCAAAGTATCAAAAAGCGGTTAGGTCACTGTCATAGCTTCCTTTCTATCTCTGCAATAAAAAGCATGACCAAAAGCAACATAGAAAGGACTGATTTGGCTTCTACTATACTGTTCATAAAGCGAGTAGGCAAACTATCTTAGTAATCACTGTAGAAAATCACAATTGTCCTATGGATTTTAATTGCTTTGTCAAAATAGTCCATCTCACTATCAGTATAAATGTATATAGACATAAAAATGGTAAGAGACATATTCAGTCCACCAATATTTACTTAGCACAGTTTGAAACCCTTGACAACACATCCCATCACTGAGGTAAGTCAGGGCAAGAAGAGAAGGAGAGACTGAGGAAGGAGAAACACTACTTAAGGGACTGTCCACCATGGCTTGCTCAGCCTGCCTTCTTATGTAACCTAGAACAAATTACCTAGGGGCAGTACTGCTTAGAGTGGGCTGGGTCCTTTCACATCAATCAGTAACCAAGACAATGCCCCACAGATTGCCAAAAGGCAGATCTCATAGTTGCATTTTCTTTTCTTTCTTTCCTTCCCTTTCCTTTCTCTCTCTCTCTCTCTCTCTTTCTTTCTTTCTCTTTAAATTTTTTATTGGGTATTTTATTTACATTTCAAATGCTATTCCCTTTCCCAGTCCTATACCAATACACCCTATCCTATCTCCCCACACCTGCTTTTTGAGGGTGTTCCCCTACCCACCCACCTACCCACTCCTACCTTCCTGCCCTCAAATTCTCCTACACTGGGACATAAAGCCTTCATAGGACCAAGGGCTTCTCCTGCCATTGATGCCCGAGAAGGCATCCTCTGCTACATATGGAGCTGGAGTCATGGGTCCCTCCATGTGTACTCCTTGGTTGGTGGTTTAGTTCCTGGGAGGTCTTGGGGGTCTGGATGGTTGATATTATTGTTCTTTGATGGGGTTGCAAACCACTTCAGTTCCTTCAGTCCTCTTTCTAACTCATCTACTGGGGACCCCATTGGGGACTGGTTGGCTGCGAGATTCCGCCTCTGTACTTGTCAGGTTCTGGCAGAGACTCTCAGGAGACAAGACAGCTGTATCAGGCTCCTGTCAGCATGTACTTCTTGTCATCCACAATACCGTCTGCATTTGGTGACTGTATATGGGATGGATCACCAGGTGGGGCAGTCTTTGGATGGCCTTTCCTTCAGTCTCTTCTCCACACTTTGTTTTCCTGTTTGGTCCCATGAGTATTTTGTTCCCCTTTCTAAGAAGGACCAAAGCACGCACCCTTTGATCTTCCTTCCTTCTTCTTGAGCTTCATGTGGTCTATGATTTGTATCTTGGGTAGTCCAAGCATTTGGGCTAATATCCACTTATCAGTGAGTGCATACCATGTGTGTTCTTTTTGTGATTGGGCTACCTCACTCAGAATGGTATTTTCTAGTTCCATCCATTTGCCTAATAATTTCATGAGTTCACTGTGTTTAATAGCTGAGTAGTACTCTATTGTGTAAATGTACCATATTTTCTGTATCCACTCCTCTGTAGAAGGACATCTGGGTTCTTTCCAGTTTCTGGCTATTATAAATAGGGCAGCTATGGACATAATGGAGCATGTGTCCTTATTACAAGTTGGAGCTCCTGGGTATATGCCCAGGAGTTGTATAGTTGGGTCCTCAGGTAGTACTATGTCCAATTTTCTGAGGAACCTCCAAACTGATTTCCAGAGTGGTTGTACCAGCTTGCAATCATGCCAGCAATGGAGGAGTGTTCCTCTTTCTCCACATCCTCACCAGTGTCTCCTGTCACCTGAGTTTTTGATCTTAACCATTCTGAGTAGTGTTAGGTGGAATCTCAGGGTTGTTTTGATTGGCATTTCCCTGATGACTAAGGATGTTGAACATTTCTTTAGGTGCTTCTTGGCTATTCGATACTCCTCAGTTGAGTACCCCATTTTTAATAGGGTTATTTGATTGTCTGGAGTCTAACTTCTTGAGTTCTTTGTATATATTGGATATTAGCCCTCTACCAAATTTAGGATTGGTAAAGATCTTTTCCCAATCTATTGGTTGTGTTTTTGTTTTATTGACAGTGTCCTCTGCCTTACAGAAGCTTTGCAGTTTTACAAGGTCCCATTTGTTGATTCTTGATCTCAGATCATAAGAGTTCTGTTCAAGAAAAATTTCCCCTGTGCCCATGTGTTTGATTCTCTTCCCCACTTTCTTCTCTATTAGTTTCAGTGTATCTAGTTTTATGTGGAGGTCCTTCATCCACTTGGACTTGAGCTTTGTACAAGGAGATAAGATGGATCAATGTGCATTCTTCTACATGCTGACCACTAGTTGAACCAGCACCGTTTCTTGAAAATGCTCTCTTTTTTCCATTGGATGGATTTAGCGCCTTTGTCAAAGATCAAGTGACCATAGGTGTATGGGTTCATTTCTCAGCCTTCAAGTCTATTCCATTGATATACCTGCCTGTCACTGTACCAATACCATGAAGTTTTTAATCACAATTGTCCTGTAGTACAACTTGAGGTCAGGTCAGGGATGGTGATTCCACCAGAGGTTCTTTTATTGTTGAAGATAGCTTTTGCTATCCTAGGTTTTTTGTTATTTGAGATGAGTTTACCTATTGCTCTTTCTAACTCTGTGCAGAATTGAGTTGGAATTTTGATGGAGATTGCATTGAATCTGTAGATTGCTTTTGGCAAGATGGCCATTTTTACTATAGTAATCCTGCCAATCCATGAGCATGGGAGATCTTTCCATCTTCTGAGATCCTCTTCAATTTCTTTCTTCAGAGACTTGAAGTTTTATCATACAGATCTTTCACTTCCTTGGAGTCACACCAAGGTATTTTATATTAGTGACTATTTTGAGTGATCACTAATTTCTTTCTCAGCCTGTTTATCCTTTGTGTAGAGAAAGGCCACTGATTTGTTTTGAGTTAATTTTATATCCAGCTAGCTTGCTGAAGTTGTTTATCAGGTTTAGGAGTTCTCTGGTGGAATTTTTGGGGTCACTTTATACTATCATATCATTTGCAAATAGTGATAATTTGACTTTTTCCTTTCCAATTTGTATCCCCTTGACCTCCTCTTGTCTAATTGCTCTGGCTAGGACTTCAAGTACTATACTGAATAGGTAAGGAGAGAGTGGTTAGCCTTGCCTAGTCCCTGATTTGGGTGGGATTGCTTGATGTTTTTCTCCATTTAGTTTGATGTTGGTTACTGGTTTGCTGTATATTGCTTTTACTATGTTTAGTTATGGGCCTTGAATTCCTGATCTTTCCAAGACTTTTAACATGAAGGGGTGTTGAATTTTGTCAAATGCTTTTTCAGCAGCAAATAAAATGATCATGTGGCTTTTTTCTTTGCATTTATGTAATGGATTACGTTTTTGGATTTCTGAATATTAAGCCATCCCTGCATCCCTGGGATGAAGCCTACTTGAGAGTAATGAATGATCGTTTTGATGTGTTCTTGGATTCGGTTTGTGAGAATTTTATTGAGTATTTTTGCATTGATGTTCATAAGGGAAATTGGTCTGAAGTTCTCTTTCTTTGTTGGGTCTTTGTGTGGTTTAGGTATCCGAGTAATTGTGGCTTCACAGAATTAATTGGGTAGTGTTCCTTTTGTTTCTATTTTGTGGTATAGTTTGAAGAGTACTGGTATTAGGTCTTATTTGAAGGTCTGATAGAACTCTGCACTAAACCCATCTGGTCCTGGGCTTTTTCTGGTTGGGAAACTTTTAATGACTGCTTGTATTTCTTTAGGGGTTATGGGACTGTTAAATAGATTATCTGATCCTGATTTAACTTTGGCACCTGGTATCTGTCTAGAAAATTATCCATTTCATCCAGATTTTTCAATTTGGTTGAGTATAGGCTTCTGTAGCAAGATATGATGATTTTTTTTTTTTTTTGGATTTCCTCAGTTTCTGTTGTTATGTGTCCCTTTTCATTTCTGCTTTTATTAACTTGGATACTGTCTATATGCCCTCTGGTTAGTCTGACTAAGGGTTTATTTCTCTTGTTGATTTTCTCAAAGAACAAGCTCCTGGTTTGGTTGATTCTTTGTATAGTTCTTTTTGTTTCTACTTAGTTGATTTCAGCCCTGAGTTTATAATTTGGTCAAGGAAGGAATAAAGAAAGAAATTAAAGACTTTTTAGAATCCAATGAAAATGAAGGCACAACATACCCATACTTATGGTATACAATGAAAGCAATGCTAAAAAGATAACTCATAGCTCTGAGTGTCTCCAAAAAGAAACTGGAGTGAACATACACTAGTAGCTTGACAGCACACCTGAAAGCTTGAGAACAAAAAGAAGCAAATACAACCAAGAGTAATAGATGGCAGGAAATAATCATAGTTGTATTTTCTTAACTGAGTTTTCCTCTTTCCAGATGACCCTAGTTTGTGTCAAACAGCATGCTCACATACATGAAGAGGAGGCAAGTATAATTAAAAATCTTTTGTATGGCTTATATTTTTAACAAAAATATAACACTTCAATGTCTCAAAATTTCAAGTGTTTCAAATTGTGCTGTATGAAAATGTACTAAATAATAGTTCTACCATTTCATGTCATATACATTTATGCTGATAGTAAGACATAATGTTTTGACAAAATATTAAATTCCATAAGGCAACAGTGAATTTTCCCAAGTGATTATTAAGACAGCCTGTCTACTCATTTTATGAACCACTATGCAGAATAAAGACTACCTAAATCAAAATACTTGATACATGACTCAGAAATTTATATTTAGGAACGACTACAATTACCCTAACAGACTGCCCTAGGCACTGAAGAGACGAGTCAGGCTCTGAGCACTTGCTGCTCTTCCACAGGACTAGAGTTTGGTTCACAACACTCACATTTGCTGGCTCATACCCACCTGTCCCTCTAGTCCCAGATGATCCTACTCTCTCTTCTGGCCTCTGAGGACATTGCATGCATGCGGTACACAGACATTCATACAAGCAAAACATACAAACCCATAAAATAATAATGTTATTTTGTGTATATGCATGCTGTATCTGCATGTACACCTGCATGCAAGAAGAGGGCATCAGACCCCCTTACAGATGGTTGTGAGCCACAATGTGGTTGCTGAGAATTAAACTCAGGACCTCTGGAAGAGCAGATAGTGCTCGTATCCACTGAGCCATCCATCTCTCCAGCCTAATAATGTTGATTTTAAAAGAAATGAATAATCTATTCTCTGAGTATATTTTATCACAGAGTCACCTGTGAAAGCAGCAATACATGCAGGGTTTGTTTTGTTTTGTTTTTGAGATAGGTCTTCCTTATGTTGGTGAAACTGACCTAAACTCATGATTCCCCCACCCCTTTCAGCCTCTCAAATGCTGGGGTTATAGGCAGGGTGGCATAAGTATTTTATTTGTTGTATTTTTCTTTCCTTGTCTTCTGGGTACGCAATACTTCAATATACACAATCTACCCATTAGGAAATTCCCTGACTTTCACTTTGTCTGATCATAACATCAGTGAGTAGCCTGCAATGTGAATCTGTCAGGAATCTGAGTCTAATGGAAATGGGAAGCTTAGCTTGGGCTCCTTCCTTGTACCTGTGCAGAGGGGCCAGTGGGGTCCTGTCTTGTACCTGTGCACAGAGGGGCCAAAATCAAGGGTGTTTCAGGTAAAAAGAAAGAGAAGACCAGAGCTGAAGAAACTCAACATTATATCTGGGGGTAGGGACAAAGACTCAGCTGTCTCAGTGTGATTCTTTTCTCGCCTGCCTCCTATGGGTTTGACTGTACATTTTCTATGTCTACTTCATCACTGAATATGTTTTGGCAGGATGCAGAAGAAATATTCTATCTATGCACTACAAGGAAAAGGATTCTATGCCTCCGCACACAACAGGCCAACTTCCTATCCGAAGCCCCATTCCCAGTGGACAGCAGCGGGTTGCTGAGACAAATTCCTAAAAAATGCTTCCTCAAAATGTTTCTCTTTTTCAAATTAAGCACTTAGGTACATAGATTCATAGAGAATTGACAATAAGAAAGGACTGCCTACGGCAATCTTTACTATACCTTATTTCCATAGAAACGAGTGGTACAGTGAGGCGGACTGAGGGAGCAGAAGCACATCCTCTAACCCCAGACCCAACTTCTCTTCCTTAGCACAGCACTCACCACTCAAAGAACAAAGCCAAAACCAAAGTACATCTCCTCCATAGCTTACCAAGAACGACCATGCAGTGTCTGCCATCAACACCGATGCTGACACTAAGAAGAGCACCACATGTGTGCTGGATTTTTGTTGGCAGGGGACTTACTCCCCTTCCTTCTACTTTCCCAAAGGAACGTTTCAAAAGCAAGGCAGAAGTTAGGCATGGTGGCGTTGCCAGCAACACTTACACAGAAGCTAACGAGGGAGATTCCAGGGTTTCTGGGAGACCCTGTCTCAAAACAATAGCAAAGTAGAATCTCTCAGATAGAGAGTAGGGTTTCAAGACAACAGCAGTAACATCATTATAAGGAAGTTCTTTAGAGTTTATTCAATTAACCACGCACTTGTCCTTAAGGTTTCCACTGTAGGGACCTGACATTCTCAGTAGAAATGACCTGTGTATGGGGTGACATATGTGAACAGGAACAAGTCTCTAAAGAGGCCTGAGCCCACACAGGGTCACTTAGGGTCATAAGGAGAAACACATACTGTGTTCTTTGTTTGTTTGTTTTTCGAGACAGGGTTTCTCTGTGTAGGCCTGGCTGTCCTCGAACTCAGAAATTCGCCAGCCTCTGCCTCCCCAGTGCTGGGATTAAAGGTTCGCTTGTTTCCTTTCTGTGTCATTGGTGATACACTTGGTGACTAGCCCCCTGCTTGGAAGTTGTAACTAGTGAATCACCCTTTCCAAGCCCCACCCCCAACCCCCAGCAAACACTATTCTCTCTATGCTACCAGGGAGATAAGTTTCAATTTAATGTGAGGTAGATCTCATTTTTGGGGGAAAAAATGTACTAAAAGACTGACATTGAAGTTTGTATGACAATGACGATCTGAATCAACCATGGGAACCTATTATTTTATTATCTTTTTACATTCCTAAAAGTATAAACAGGCACCTCCCCATTGTAATCATCACACAGACTCAGGAGTCGAAAACACTACAGCTGAGCAATAAATCCTTCTAAAACTCCCCAGATAGGGATCTGTATATGTATTTTTCACTTTAGCTAAATCCTTCCTCTCTCTGTCCCTTCTCTGTGCACAAGGAAGAGTCAAAATAAAACAAAGAACTGTGATCCACCTGCTCTGTATTATTACTCAGATGAATCGCTGAGGACTAACGTGCTCAGGGGGTACGTAGAAGCCAGTGTCCCCACTCTTCCATATCCATTCATAATCGCTGACAAGCATCCGGCTTAGTTAACAACAAGCATTGTACGCACCTAAAATATCCTATCAATGCAATAAAGACAAGTTGACAGAAAACTGCAATAACTGTCTATCACCAATTAGCTCTACATCCAGAGAAGGGCCCCCGCAGGCACCCAGCCCAGGGGCTAGAGCACAAGTGGCTGTCACAGTCTGGCCCCAGGGTATCATCAGGCTTCCCCTGACAGCCTACAAGTTCCCCTTCTGGGAAAACCAAAGGGCAGAACAGAATCAGTCATCAGATCAGGCTGGGGTCAAACACCAGGAATCACTGTGTTTGTCAGAGCACAGTCTGGAGAAACAAAAGAAGCTGGACTAAGTCAAGAGAGCAGCCCAAGCCAGCCAGAGCAGACTGCAGTGCTGCTAAGAAAGGAGAGGACACTGCCATGCGGGTCCCTTTAGGAAACGCAGACTCATGAATTACGACCGAGCCACGGCTTCGGGCCAGGACAGAGAAAGATAATCCAGTTTATGTAGACTCAGAAGAAACCCAGGACTGGAGAAAAGCAATTTCTTAAAAAAAAAAAAAAAAAAAAACCTAGGTTTTGGGTAACAATAAAGTAGATACTCAAGGTTCATGAGACTCATGGGGAAAAAGGCAAGTAGTGAAGTTAAACAAGAACTTATGTAGATCTAGGCTGCTAGGAATGAGATGACAGCTCACAGACACAGTTTTAGTCAAAAGAATATCTGAGTAGCCAGGTGTGGAATGTGGAGAAATAGTGAAAAAAACCAGCAACTCAATGAGTAATAAAGTCGCTGAGAAGAACACAAATGAACCAAGATTCCACATGATGAAGTATATTGGATATGATTACTAGCCACACTCATAGAAACAGCCTCTCCTTCCTTCTTTGTTCCAAGCTGTGATGATTTGAATGAGAAATCCCCCTCCCCCAATAGGTTCATATATTTGAAGGTTTTATTCCCAGCCACTGTGGTGTTGTTGGAGGAGGGGTGTCATGGGGGCAGACTCAAAGATTTTAAAAGTCCAAACCAGCCCCAGTTTTCTCTGCCTCCTGTCTGTAGATAGGATGTGAGCTCTCAGTTACTGCGTCATGGCTATGCCTGACTGCTGCCAATCTCTTCTTCATGAGGCCAAGGACTAAACCCCAGACTCTTGTAAGTAATTCCCCAACTCAATGCTTTCTTTTATAACCTACCTTGGTCATGGTATCTCTTCACAGCCATAGAACAGTAACCAAGACACACATTACAGCAAGATATAGACTAGTTCCTTCAATCCCCTCAATAATATATTATCTATATAAATTGAGAATATCAGTGAGCTAACTGATGTGTCTAGTGTCATCTCCTTGTTAATATGTTTATATGACCAACACTTACCAGGTGCTTTCCAGGTGTGAGAGACTGAGAGACAGGCTGCAAGGGTCTTACTGTTGAATTCAGAGTTCAGAATCAAGCAGACAGACAACAAAGACATAAACAACTTAATGACACAGGAAGTTCGGGGACTGAGAAGACTATAGTGACCATACTGTAAGACTGGCTGAATATTAACTATGGACTCTGTGCTAAGTACATTTAAAAGTTTAATTTGCTTAACCCCAAGTATAACCTTTATGGTAGGTAAGTCCCACTGGCCCCATTTCACAGAGGCCCAAAACTGAAATGGAGAAAACCCCCAGAGGTTGTAAGAACAGTCAGTGTTCAGTCCTAAGGAGTCGAGTACTAGAGCCCATGTTCATAGTTACCATACCCAAACACTTCCCTGTATGATTTTCTTATTCCAGCCTTTCCTTTGACCACTCCAGAAACGGTAAGGAAATGGGAAGCAATGAAGGCAGGGGCTGCTTTCAACAATACAATCAGAAAAGTGACTCTGATGCTGGACAGAGGCAACTCCATAAACATCAGAAAGGAGCACTCTACATAGATGATGCCTGCCATGCATGTCTTAAAAACAGGTCAGGAGAGTGCAAAGCGTGAGCTAGAGAGCAAGGAGAGGGAAGAGTCAGGTACAGAAGAGGCTATGAAGGCTCTGCATTTACTTTTTTGGAAAATACTGGGAAGTTTAAGGCAAGAGCTTAAGCAACTCGATTCTGAGTGTAGCAGAAAATGAATTATGCAGAGAACACAGGGACAGAATAGTAGCACAGAAATCTGAAATCAGGCAGTCTGTCTTTGCAGTTAAGCCCTTAACCATCATGCTTTGTGCCTCAACTTCCAAAACGTTATACATCTGTCTTCATATTCTAAACATTTGAGGTGACTCAACAGCTGAAGATGAGAGCAGCTGCCTCGCCAAAACTGATGACAGGTAACATCTCTGCCCGTTGTGGTTTGACTGTGACTGTCCCATTAGCTCACACTTTCAGTGAGTACTCGTAGAAGGTCAAAGAGCATCTGGCTGGAAGAGGTTACTATGTTAGGGCTCTGAAGGTTACATCTGTCACTGATTCTGGTCTGGTCTAGCTGTTTCCTGGGCCATGCCACCTGAACAGTGGCTGCTTCAAGGTTTTGATGCCACAGATAACTTTCTCCCATGTCTTCCAGATTTGAATGGATGAAAGTTTTCTGAAACAGTAAGGTAAAAAAATAAGCCTTTCTTCTTTTAATTATTTCTGTTGGTTACTGTGAGCACAGCATATGGAAAGAATATGGAAAATCATTACCAAGATCGGAGCCATGGCTACAATCACATAAACCAGATCATTTGGTTCTTAGCCTTTGGAATGGTTTGTGGGGAAAGTAGAACAGTTTGGAGGGAGATGTAGACTAAGGAGTCTTCAAAGTCTCTAAGTGGACTTAATGGGCGACTTCAGGGGATTCTAAAGACCAGAATGCTGATAGAAGTACTGATAGTAAAGACTGCATGTGAAGCCTCAGATGGGAACAAACATTAGAGGCAATTAAACCAGTGGCCACTCATATAATGTTCTGACAAAGAATTTGTCTACATTTTGTCTATGTACTGAAACTTAGTGAAACTTACTAGTCTAATTTATTTGCCAGAGAAATTTTCTAAATAGCACAGCATTCGAGCTGTGAAATGGCTGCTGCATATGCTGGAGAGATGGCTCAGTGGTTAAGAGCATGTATTGCTCTTGGAGAGTACTGGTGTTCGGTTCTTAACATCTATACTGGGTATCTTACAACCGCCTCTAACTACTTCCAGGGATCTAATTCCCTCTTCTGGACTCTGTGAGCACTTGCACTTACAAGTACAGATACACACACACACACACACACACACACACACACACACACAAACGTTTTATAAAATGAAATTGCTATTGCTCACTACTTTTGGCCAGATTTATAGTGAGAACCAAGACTAAAGAATGAAGGGTTTTAAAACCATGCTGTTCGGCAAAGAAAGATACAAGATCTGAATTAATGCTGTAGACAGGTGTTGAGATTAGTGGCACACTTTGCACTGGGACAATAGGACAGATAATTAAAGGTATTACCCTTCCTTTTGAAAGTCCCAGGGTGTAAAACTGGAAAAACATTCAGAATTCATTTAAAACCAGCAAGCTGAAGGGCCTTCTTGTAGATTAAGGCCACCTAGTAAAATACTTTTCTAGATTTAACCATGCAGGCAGAGAATGCTGCATATGCAAAGGGCCACCCTACTTCTTGAGTTGGCAATAGCTTGGTGTTGTTCATATGGCACTGTTTTACAGCCATATAGAATACAAGAGTTACAGAGCTGAAGGTTTGTACCCAGATTTCATAAAAGCCATACTTGAGGCGTGGTCATATATATGGCTGGATTCTGTACAGGAAACTCTTGAGCATGCTGTGAGCCAAGCTTTAAGATGAAGTCCAAGTTGCCATGGAGACCCCAGGATTTTAAAACTGGTGAAATGGGTATGAGAAAGTGTTAGTGAGGACAGGTCATAAGTGGCAGAGCCACAGCCCAGTGGGGTTCTGATGATAACACCATATATCTTGGTGCCAAGCATGGAGCTACTGGGTCAAATGTTTGTACTGTTGATCTAATCTTTCTTTGGTATTCTACAGTTCCTTCCATTTGGAAAGGAATGTTTATTTCATTTCATGTTGGAATATGGAACTTTATTTTGATTTTATAAGAGCTCACAACTAAGAGAGCTTGTTTCAGAGCTCTGAATCTTAAGAGTTGAGACTGTTTAGTCTGTAGGGACTTTTGAATTGAACTCAACACATTTTGTATTATAGCACAAGCAGCAGCTGTTAAAGTGCCATTAGTCAGAATGTCACAGCTTGGATATGGATGTCCCCAGAGGCTCATAAGACTATAGAGCCCTTAAAAGGTGGACCTGGCTGAGACAGGAAGTTCCTAGAGGGAGCCTTTGAAGGCTACACCCACCCTGGTTCCTTCTAGTCTAGCGCTCCGCTTCCTGTTCCCTGTCAAGTGAATGGTGAGCTACTCTGTTTCCACTGACACGGATGCAGCCTCTCAAACTCTGACTGATGGGCTGAAACCTCCAAAACTGTAAAGCAAAATAAATCTTTTTACCCTTAAATTGTTTCTGCCATGTATTTTTGGTCACAGTGATGGAAAGGTAACTAACATAAGTTCTTGGAGGTGTGGGCAGAGAAGATACAAATAAGGGAAGTACCTGTGTGATAAACTAAGGAACTTTCAAGTGTGTCATAAGTAGAAATGTCACATTTCTTTGAGTTCAAAGGTCACTAAGGAGTTCCCAATTCCAGCAAGTACAAATGTAATCGTACTTGGTGATATGACACAGCTTAGTAATAGTATTTGGAATCAAGGACATTTAGAAATATGAAAACTTCAGTATTGAATTCTTCCCCTTTGGCAAGTTCCCATTCTATACCACTATGTATGGGTGTGATCCTCTTGATATTTCTCATATACTTAGACTAAGAACAAGTCTTCCAGCTGGGCAGTACTGCTGTACCACTTTATCCCCAGCACCTTGGAGGTAGATCTAAGTTCAAAGCCAGGGTGATCTACAGAGTGAGTCTGAGGACAGCTACAGCTAACACAGAGAAATCTTGTCTCGAAAAACAAAACAAAAATTAAAGCAAAATTTCTGAAGAACAACAACAACAACCCAACTCTGAATTTGGAGAAGCAGATGTAGTGAAGTTTTGCTTGCCAGGAAGTATGGCTTTGAAGATTATAATGTAGTGGTATAAAATTAAATAAATGATTTTGAGAAGGAAGCCTTCATTCTTGAGCACTAACATGATATATGCCTACAACTGGAGATAAATGATAACTTACACTTCCATTATAAAAGATAAAACTACACCAGGCACACACCTTTAATCCCAGCACTTGGGAGGCAGAGGCAGGTGGCTTTCTGAGTTCGAGGCCAGCCTGGTCTACAGAGTGAGTTCTAGGACAGCCAGGGCTACACAGAGAAACCCTGTCTTGAAAGCAAAACCAAAACCAAAAACAAAAACAAAAGAAAAGAAAAGATAAAACCATGTCACTTGAAACCAATATAAATGCTCCAGTTCCCCATGTTTTCAATAGGGGGATGCAGCCACAGACTATTATGTGAAGCCCTCTATCTCAGTATACTTATATCTGGAAACAAGGTATTCAAGGGGTAATTAAAGTTAAATTAGGTCACAGTGGTGAGACCTAACCCTACAGAATCCTGAATCGTGATTTTAGAAGAAGAGAGATAAAAACCCTTTCACTCTTCTCCCTTTACTCTTTGAAGGTATAATAAGAACGTTGCTGTTGGAAGTCACAAAGAGCATGTCTCAGAAATGAACATGCCAAGCCCTGTTCTCAGCCTTCAGCACTTGTGAAAAAATAAACCTATTCTTTAAGATTTAAGTCAAACTGTAAATCTATTTTGTTATGGAAGCCTGAGATGACTAAACATCTTCTAATTCTTTTTGACTTTAGTGTGTAAATTTAAAGTGCAGTCTTAGGAGCCTGCTCAGGCTGTGGGTGTAACAGAGAACACCAGCTTGTGCACAGAGTAGGAAGTATTCCTTTACACTTCACCAACTAAATAGGAAAGAAGTAATTGCTCAAGGCACTTCCTAGGCAGGGAAGGAAATTAATGGCTCATTTCTGTATGTCTGCATTTACCTTTAAATTCTTAAAATTTCGTTATTTGTTTTTACACAAACAGAAGTACTCTGCAAGTGAACCAGATTTGGGTATTTTCAGCTGTCATCAGCTTCTCTCTGAATTCCACCAGGATTTACTGGTGCAGAGTAAACAAAGGTATAAATCAAATGCAATGCATTTAATACCTCAATGCTTTGCAAATTGATCTGGAATAGGGGTCAACTCAAATCCTTGTTCAAGTGAAAATGTCCGCTTCCTATGAAGAGGAAAAGGAACACAAGTTAGAGCTGTGAGTGCTGCAGTGACACAGGACTCGGATGTGTGGCTGCTTGTTGGCAAGTAGATGGGAGGTCAGAGTTCCTCAGGTGAGAGCCTCCAGTTATTTATTTGGTAGAAGTCATGGATATTTAAAAGCAGACATCTTTGTGGCTGGCACGGATTTTGAAATCTGGTGGGCAACTTTTCAAGAAATAAAAGCTACAAACAAAATAGCTTTCATTCCATTCAGCGCGCTGTGGGAAAGGGCTAATGGATAAACATTACTGTGACTGGCAGGGCGAGCTGCCAGTGACAAGGATTCAAGCCCACATCAAAACAACAATTTCTCAGTTTATTTCACTAATTTGTCAAAGTAGGACATTATCTGGCAGGAAAAAAAAAACAAAAACAAAACAGGGGTGGAGAGATGGGAGAAGGGAACACTTAAGGGTAGAAGTTATAGCTTTTTTTTAACCCCTGGTTTTTAATCTCCCCGTGTGTCAGTAGGATTTACCTTCATCATTCCCTAAACCATACAACTTTCCCCATGGCTGTCCTTTTCTGGTAGACTAAACTTCCCTCATTTACTTAGTCCTATTTTTGTCTTCTTCCAATAGAAAAATGACGTCTACAGCCAGCAATGGAAAAATGATAATATTCTGGTGCACAGCCTTCAGAGACTGCACACCCTGTGGCCATACTGTCTCCTCCTTTGCCTGTTTCCTCTGGATGGTGGAGTAGGGTTGAGGACTCCAAGATATTCTCTTTTTTATATGTCTGTCGTCACCCCTTAACTTCTTACAACTTTGTATCTTCTAACACAGAGTAAAGACTCTACCATCATAAAAGAAGAATTAATTCACTGCAGTTTCAAATAATCAGCTCAAGATTTGGATGACAAAGGCTCATTTTATTTCGGGCAAGGCTTTTCCTATAGTTGCTTAGTGCTCAGTCTGGGGCAGTACCCTGAGTTCAAGCGCTGCTTGCTCCACTTACTTACTCCTGGGCAGACTAGGATAAGAGAGCCTACCTCTCTGTGCCTCCATCCCCTCACTTCTCAGGAGTAACCTGTTACATCCATCCTACGGTACCAGGCAGAGAACACATCACATGACCAAGATGATGTCATAAAACAGCTCAGGGGCAGGTTTATCTCATTAGTACTATTAAATAGTTATATGGAAAACCAAGTGAGGGCTCATTTGTCTTAGGTAACATAAAACAGTATTTTTATACATCAAAGGCAGAAAAAGAAAAAGTAAGGAATGAGATCCTTTCTTGTAGCTTCCTCCAGCCTTGAGTAGGCTGGCTTTGACCTTGCTGCCACTGAGAAGGAGACCAACTGGGGTGGAGCCTTTTGACCTAGATGGCTCTATTGTTCTGTCACCCGCTGCTGCTGCTGCTGCTGCTGCTGCTGCTGCTGCTGCTGCTGCTGCTGCTCTTCTCCAAGACACTGCTACCTGCTGAGAGGCCCTTGAGATATTCCCAGAGACATCATCTGACAGATCACCTTACAGGCTGGCAAGAGGCACCAAGAATGGATTGGCAGGGATGGGCCTCCCCCCTTTATAAGCACAGACTCTTAGGTTATCTTGGGGGCCTTGAACAGAAACGTGTCTTGGCCTCCATTATTTCTCTTGTCGTTCTCTCCCTTACAGCACCTGCCTCCCACTCAGGAACCCAGTTAGTGTGGCTGCAGGCAGCTACACTTTGTTCTAAATCAGCTTCAGCTGAATCTAAGACTTGGCACTTGATGTTCAGACACATTCGTCTTTTCTAACTAAAGGGTCAAAGGGGAACCACAGCCCATTGGAGTTGCAATGGCCTCACTCTGTGTGTGAGGTACATACTTTTGAGGAGATCTGTTGTCAACTTCAGCCTTCAGCCGTAAATTCTCCCTCAGCAGGCCACCGTTTTCCAACTTCAATTTTTTATTTGCCTGAAAAAAAGAATTAGAAGAATTAAGCCCAAGCTAACACAAAAGAACCTTGTAAACATTACGACATGACACTCAGGATCACAGATAGCCTGAAATAGGCAATGCTCTCAGTTTTTAGAATTTTCTTAAAAGCTTCTTTATTCAAATTCTATTACTGTATTGGTGAATTACTAACAAAAATTAAACTCTCTATATTAGTCACTAAACTGACTGGCCCACCAAGAAAAATGGCTAGAACATTATGTTTATGCTTAATGAGTTGTAGAATTACTATTAGGAAAAAAAGAAAGGGTAACTTAAGAAGTTTTGAAAGTATTTGCATTAATATCCATTATATCCAATGCTTTTGATTAACTTCCATAATGTAGTAGTTACTTACCTCCATGCAACTGTGCCTCCACAGTCACAAGAAGAGCGGTATGAGAAGTACCCAGCCTATACCCTTACTCAACCTTACCCAGGTGACTTTGGGCTGCTTTACTTAGACTCATCTGGGTTCATTGTGGGCTTGAGCACTTGCTCACCTTCACAGATGCGCACTAACCAGGATGGTGGAGGGTTAATTCTTTAATGACTGATAGACACCATTACTGCCCCCTGAAGATATAAGGAAAGCCATTTACTTCCTCGTATATACAAACAATGAATTAAGCTTTCAAGCATAGCACCATAAAGGGAGGCACTTAGTGAATATTTTTCCATGATAACAACAAGCTTAAATTAGAACTCACTTGTGTTCCTTCCCTGCCCCCATCTCCTAATACAGGTATCACTGTCAGTCTGTCCTGCACTTTTTAAATATTTCTCATTATAGGCTGGGTAGCTTCTAACTATTAAGAGCAAACAACAGTTACAAACGATGGAGTTTTGCCTACTGACAGTGCCTGGGAATATCAAAGGCTTTAGTTCTTGTGCATTCCCAGCTCTGTCTGGTAATGATGTCTCGTGGTTCTCAACTTGCCGGAATCTAGGAAGCATAAGAAGTCTATTTGCTCGTACCAAGTTGTAGTTTGCTGAATTGTTTGTGTTCTTGCATCTGACTTATTGTAATTATTTGTACTTATATCTGACCTTTGTCTCTGTAGACTGTGCTTTTTTATTCATTTGTAGTCTATTATCTAACCCATCCCATGTTATTCTGATGCCTTAGGATGGCTATAACTATTGGATTTAAAAATGACTGTATTTTATATAATCTTTTCATCTCTTCTACATAGTGCATACAGCTTCATACTCTAAGAAGTATCTCTGCCAAAAATGTGGCATCTACAGGAGGCCACTCACAGCTTGCTGATGGTCAAGGAAAGGCATGGAAGCCACAGGGGAAACTATTGGGTGATAATAGCATAACTTCTCTGAGTCCCTCTAGCTTGTCGTACCTTTTAACAAAGATAACAGGTTTACACTAAGGCTGGCTGCCAATACACAAATGAACCACACTCTTCCCTCATACAGATGCAGTGAAGTATGTACGTAGTTCCTTTTTTCTGGAAGCAGTTTCCCTCTTACTTTCATATGGCATTTTATGAACCACGCAGCATTTGTTTTGCATATGGAAAGAGGGTTACACTGAGTTGAAGATCTTTCTTTCCTACTTAACCTCACTGCAGATATGAGAGTAATACTCAGTGGTTCTTCTGTAAAATATCATACGGAGTCCATTAGCGATTTCATAGCTCAGGATGCAGTAATTCAGAACAAGAATAGCATTTTAAGGCAATACAGATAGGTTAAGAGGGCAGCTGTAGAAATGAGTGCCATAAAACTATATGCACTTAGCACCACTGTACTGCAGGCAGATGATCCCAAAGTCAAGCTAAGGCCGCAATTGCTCTAGCACTAAGAGCATGCAGCTCTCTCCTTGCAGGATGGAAAACAATCCCAAAAGTTTGCTTGTGCCCCAACTACTCTTCTCTTTATCTTGTGGGATGGGTAGACAAAGAGGAAAACAAGTCAGTCTCATCTAGCCATTACTCTTCTGCATAAGTGGTCTAAAGCAGGTACCCACAGCTTTCTCAGAAGCAGTCTGCAAACTTTTAATACTAGTCACTCAGCTTTCAAAGAAGACAATAGTAGTGCTAGAAATTATCTGATTCAAACCTTTTGTTCAGCTAGGTACAATGGGCCACACCAGTATTACTAACACTGAGGCAGGAGAGTGGTTAGTTTGAGGCCAGCTTGGGCTATATAGCGAGGTCCAGACAAGCCACGGCTATATAGCAAGATCTTGCCTCAAAACTCAAGCAAATCCATGTTTCTTTGCTAGGTAGTGAAATGGATTGTGTGTTGATGCACATAAAGCAGCCACTGCTGTGAGCTTAAAAAACTTAAGGCAGACCACAAAGAAGGGGGACCAGCCATATCTTTTAAGCAGACGCAGCTCTTTCAGGAGCACTTTCGGAGGGAGGCACTACTGCACCTCCAGTTTTATTATAGTCACAAATGCAACCACCTGATACTTCTTGGCAGCTAATGGCAGCTAATGAGAACAGTTTCCTATTGCGTATAAATACTCATCCAGGGTTTAGTTCTGCTCTCGCAAATTAGCTAATGGTGAGCCAAGGTATATGGCTATTTATACTTGTGAAAGTACTTAAAATATTGTAGAACTTTAAAAATAGCCATAATAGACTCTCCTCCCCCAGACTACAACTTACCTCTTTTAACTTATCCACATCATCTTTTACTTTTTCATATATTTCATTAGCTGTTCTCAGCTTTTTCTTCCACTCTACTACTGAGTCTGGGTCCATTTTACTTGGATTATCGGCCAGTGGATGTTTGTCTTCATTTTGACTGCCCTGCATCAACGCTAAAGGATCCAGAATGGTCTTGATCTGTGACTCCAAGCTGAGATTTTTACTTTTAAGTTCTTCTACCTCTTTCTGCAAGCAATCTATTTCATCCTGAAAAAGTACAGAAGTCAATAATCAGATATAGACTAATGGCTTGTCTATGCTAAGCCAGAGTCAATTTGTTCTTGAATATTACACTCAGATTTTTTATAAATACATGGATGCTTTATATATAGTAACAGTTTTGTAAAGAAAAAGTCAATTTAGATTCTTAAAATGTATTTTGACCCTCATAAAAATTGGTACAACACTAATTTAGAATGCTTATATTTTAATTCACAGACAGCTCTGGCTTTTAAAAAAGTCACAACCCTTTGATTTTCTTTAAGGTATCATCAAGAAACTAAGAAAAAAAACCATGAATTTCAATAAAAAAGTAGATTCCAATTCAGTAGGAACATTTGAAGCATGTTAATGGCTTTATAGGGAGAAACTTAAAAAGTGCAGTCAAAATAGTCAATCAGAACATTGTTTGATATTTTTATTTTTCTTCTGTATCTGAAGTAGAAATAAAATCTTTCCTTTTTTCATCCCAGATTAATGCCAACAGTGGGTCTTCAGTCATTAGTCATCTATTGCAAATATCTGCTTTTGTACTCTGGAACTGTTATTCTTAATGTGACTGCAAACATGTGAAATGGATTCTCTTGTGTAATACCATTTGCTCATCTATAATGAATACACTATCTTAATCTGAGACTTAAAAATTATATCAGAAAGTAAAGCCCAAATATCTCCAAATATCAGGGCTTGTCTGAATGCCCACCCCTATCTCCTGCTGACATGCAGCTGCCATTGGGACAACACTAAATGGCAGAAATAAAACTAGAAACCAGCCTTCTCCGTAGTCTTGCCTGTCCTCCAACTCAGTATGTAGACCAGGCAGACCTACAGTTCTGAGACCCGGCAGCCTCTACCTTCCAAGCGCTGGAATTAAAGCTGTGTTGTGCCACCACAGCCAGCATGAGAAGTTGTGTTCTTTAAATGGATACAGTGATGAATAAACAAACATGCATTTATACATCCACAAATGTGGGGAACACGAGTAGGAAAAAACATTTATTCCATCACTTACTCTCCAGTATATTAAAAAAAATTGTCTCAGGCAACTGACGTAGCTCATAGCAAGCTGTAACTCCAGTACTAAGGGATACAATACCCTCTCCTGGCCTCAGGCACCTGGTACTCAAGTGGTGCACAGGCATTCATGTAAACAAAACCCACACATAAAATAAAAATCATAAATTAAAAAATAATTTTAAAGGAGGAAAAGAATAAAGAAAAAAATTTCCATTCATTCCTTTTCTCTGAAATCCTAGTCGCCCGGTCTTTACTTAATTAAAACCATTTCTCTATTTAAAAGAGAAAAGGGAGAATTTATCAACTATGCGTAGACTGGCACTAAAGGTTTCAGGCTGGGCATGGTGGTGAATGTGTGTAATCTCTGCACTTGGAAAACAGAGGCAGACGGATCACAAGGCTCTGCAAAAACAAACAATCCCTGATGCCACCTCAACCCTCCCAAGAGAAGACCCGAGGGGGAGAAACCCCAAGGTTTCCTAGGGTTTGGCTCTAAGATGCATGGACACTTGGACCAGACTTCCCTTCAGCTCACTGATGACATCACTGTCAAGCACGGCGCACTTACCTCATACTCTCTGTGCAGTAGCTCCAGTCTGGTTTTCCGCAGGTGCTTCCTGACCGTATGGCTCAGCATGGGCTCACTCTCACTCGTTCCTCCTGAAGGAGAAAACTCTCATTGTTGCTTTGTTTGGGCACAGTGAAAATGAGCCTTTTTCTTTTTTCATATTGTGTTATATAGCTTCCCAGATAACTCCAGAAATAAAATGTAGATGGTCAGATTGAAGACTCTGGTTCAGTTAGATAATGTGGAGCGAATTAAAGTTTAAAAAAGAAAATTAGTGCTGATTTAGGAGAGGTGAGAAGAGTTTCAAACAGGATCTAGAAATAACACCTTCAGAGAGACTCTGGGTGTTTTATTTTTACTTCAGAGGCTACACTTTCATTTTTCTTTAGTACACATTAAATGGAGTAATATAAGTAGCCATAGGTGGACAGTATCTTTCAGAAAACTTAAGAAGTAGTTATAGTGATCTAAAATGAGAGGAAATTGCCTTAAATACTGTTTGTGATAGAAAGAGAGGAAAGATACATGATCAAGAACAAAGGACAAGGACCCTGGGATCATTTAGGCCTTTCTCTTCCTTAACCCTGAGGAGACAGTATCAGCTAGCAGCATAAGAAATATCTTCAGCCAAGTACATGTTGTGTTTGCTTACCTATGCGTCCCTGCATAGCAAAGTCAATGGAAGAAAAGGCTACGTAGGATTAAGGTATCAATTTTGAATACAGCAAATCTAAAAACAATTTTTAAATGATAAAGCCAATCACTACATTTATATTTAAACAACACACAAGGTTGTTGTGTGTATGCATACACACACACACTTACACACACTTACACACATCCACATATACATACACCAGGATATTGAAACAAGTCCGAGTACTGGTGAAACAACTCTCACTGATTCTGATGACCAATTACAATGGACTGACTCTCAGCATTAGCCCCGACTTATGAGAGATACATCCAACATGAATTACTTCAGAACTCTGAACTAATCCTGGGGTTACTGCCTTTGTACTTGTTAGTAGGATTATAGCAACAACAAAAAAAAAAGTAAGCTATTCTTTCTCAGGAAAGACTTTCCAAGTGCAAGGATGATGAGCTACATCAGAGATGGCTACTTCAGAAAGTTCATTAATGTTATTTAGATAGGAATGAATGAAGTAGGAAGAGATGTGGTGAAATGCTAAACAAACAAACAAACAACATTAAGTTACTTTAATTATCAATTTTACACAAAGACCTGACTCCTTAAGTGGATCTAAATGTGAGAGTTTAACCCCATTGGCAGCAACATGACATAGAATGAGCTTTAGGCCAGACTTCACCCCTGTGCCCTGACCAAAGCTTTGGGGCCAACTTTGATCCCAAGTCCCACTCAGTCCTTTCCTCTTGGCCATGTAGCTTTCTTTACATTTTCATCACAAACAGTAATTAAGACAATTCGCCTCATTTTAGACCACTATAACTACTTCTTAAATTTTCTGGAACATGGGCTGGAGAGATGGCTCAGACATTAAATGCTAGGCTCAGAATCAAAAATATAAGTTTACTGAAAGATGTTGTCTATCTATGGCTAATTAGACTCACTTTTTTTTCTTCATAGCACATTTTTTGTTTGCCTTTAATGAAACTCTATTGAACACACTCTGACATTTCCTATCTAATTCTCATCCCACAGGTATTCATTTATCACTCTATTAACATACACATCAGTAATAGTGATTAGACTCACTTTTAATGTTTACTGAAGAATAACAAAAGTGTAGATCCTGAAGAAAAAAAAAAAACAAAAACAAAAACAATGACAAAACACCCAGAGTCTCTCTGAACGTGTTATTTCTAGTTCCTGTTTCAAACTCCTCTCACCTCTCCTAATATGGCACTAATTTTCTTCTTTAAACCTTAATTAGCTTCACCTTATCCTTAACTGGATCAGTCTCCAATCTATCTAAATCCTGTCTCTCCTCTACAGTACAGGCCACACACCACAACCCAAGCAGCATTCCTAGAGTATACTTTGGGGCACACCACTCCCACACTCAAAAGGTCACCCACTTCATCAAGTGGCTCTCAGAGTCCCTCACCTTCTTTCCTATACCCCTGACCTTCTACTTTCAGCTCCTGGGACTTTAAACCATTAATATTTCTGTTTTCGGGCAGGCTCTACTGTAAGCTACATGTGACCTGAGGGTTATTTCGGGATCCTTCACAGTCTACTGTACTAGATACACTAGATATAATCACTATTAAATCCAATATATTGATCTGTAAAAATGAGAACTTTATATCACTCTTCTCCCAAATATTTATAAGCTATCTTAAATCTATTCTTGTGCACATATAAAATAGTCCCATACCAATAATCTCTTTGCAAGGGTTTTCAGGAGTGATCGGGACTCTGCAGGCTGGACACTGGCTATTATTCTTCAACCACAAGTCGATGCAAATGGAACAAAACACATGGTTGTTGGTGCATACGACAGGCTGACGTACCTTTGAAAAGAAGAAACCACTTTTAGTACATGACAACCCCAATAACGAGATTCCCAATATGATTGTGTTTAGCATAAACTGCTCCTCTCAAGCATAGCTGTGTGTGGGGTGAAAAGAGAACGCTTAGGATTCAAAATGATGCTTCTCTGGACTACACTATTTCTCATATGTCAAAGATGCGAGCAGACACAGCTGGTCAGGGAGAATGCATCTTTGACCTGATGTGCTTAGTATATATTTAACATTCATAATCACAAACCAAAATGCTTTCTATTCACCGAGTCTGGGACAATTTTTTTCAGGCTATTTCTACTAGGATTTAGGATGGCAGAATCATCATTGATCCAGTCTGATGCTGGAATTCTTCAGTACATCCCGCTACACCACAAAGCATCAACAGCCATTGTGTAATAGGCATTAGACAAGAACTGCTCTGATTTCAGTGTGGTTTGTCGTTACTTAATCCCTGATATAATAGAACTGGGGTATTAGGACCTTTAAGAGAGGTGATGATGTTTTGGGAGAAGCAGGTAACAAGTCTTGGTAAGAACTTAGTAGTTTCCACATGAGCTGGTTGATATAAAAGACCAAATCTGGCCCTCTCCCTAGTTTCCTGTTTCCGACCTTACCATAACTTTTTCTTTTTCTTTTTTTTCCCTTCCTTTCCTCTCTTCTGTTGACATGACTGAAAATGCAGGTCTACTGTCTTCATGGATGTTCTAACTTTACCTTCTGTTCATAAAATGTCTCAAGAGCATCAGAATTCCAAATACCAGGAAGACAATACCATATATATTCTCTAGTCCCTTCTTCCAGGATTTCCTTGGAGAGCAGTGATGTGTGTGTGTGTGTGTGTGTGTGTGTGTGTGTGTGTAGCTGTGAAGAAGAACGGCTCCCATAGGCTCATATATTTTAATGCTTAGTCACCAGGTGGTGGAACTGTTTGAAAGGATTTGAAGGTATGGCTTTGTTGGAAGAGGTATGTAACTGGGCTTTGAGCTTTCAAAAGCCCAAGCCAGGCCCAGTCTGTCTCTGTCACTCTGCCTATGGATCACGGTGTAGTTCTCAATTACTTCCCCAGAACCATGCTTGCTATGCATTTCTGGAAGTCAATATTGAATCCATAAAACCATACCCATTATATAAGGGGCATTAAGATACTTCACTTCATAAGAAACTATGTAAATACAACCAGCGAAATAATTAAAAGCAGTAAGAATTTTCTATGTATTTGGTTATGCACTAAAGGTTAAAGAGACCCCCCATCTAGAGGATGCTTTCAATCAAATACACACTGGTTGGCATATTATTTACTAAAATGTCAATGACAGAAGAAACAGGTTTTATATGTGGTGAAAGTGCAAGTCATGTTTTGGTCATGTGATATTTCTTACATCATTGAAGTGGGTAAGCATGGCATTAGGAGGACTTGAGTGTCACTGGCATAAAAGACAACAACATCTAAAACCACAGGACTGGAACAGATTCCCAGGCCAGGCAAAATGGTTAGGTGAAAAGGGCTCTTAGTGAGTACCAGAGAAGCACCTAGAAAAGGAAGCTGAGAACAGACAGGGCCTGTGCTATCTGGAGGGAGGACGGGCAGCTGTCAGAGAACTCAAACCAAAGTTTCTCGGTAGCAGGCAGCTCCCAAGGCAGATGCTGGAGATCCTGTTGAGGCCAGGGATCCAACATTAGAGCTGGGATCCTGTATATTCCCCAGAGGACTACACGGTGAAGGCCTTATCCTCAGCCTGTGACTCTGGGAAAATAGCAGAACTCTAAGAAGTCACTTGTGGTGTGTGGCCTTGATGGTTACTGGACCCACCTTTCTGCTTCTACTCCTTGCCTCCTAGCCAAAGCGCAGGTTCCTTTACCATGAACTCCTCTTTTGATGTTCTCTGTTTCCCATAAAAGAATGAACTAAAATAAACAGTTACTGCTAATAACTATTCACAGTGCAGGAAAGGTTACATCTTTGCTAACTGCACACTTTTCTTCTTTTAATGCTCACTTTTCTGCTTTGTGTCTTGCTTAGAAAATTGGTCATTTCCATTTTCCCCAATTAGACTTAGTCTTTGTATCTAATTACAGAACCTGGTACATTGCTTTGAAAGACTGCAGGATTAATAGAAGGTCAGTTTGGTATAGTAAATTAAAGAGTAAGATAATGCTGCCAAACCTGTCTTCTCAAGCAACAGATCTCTGGTCAAATAGTAAGGAAAACGTTTCAGCTCAATGTACCTAAATGATACAGAAGAACAACTGCAGGCTGACCACTTCCTCTGGGTGCTTGGAGCCATCAACAAAGCTCAAAGCAGAAGCATTTGCACTGTTGGGAACTGCTATTATTGTCTATGTGTTGGGGTTTTAGAAGCTAACTAATCCATTCCCCTGGACAGGCTGCTTATCCGGTGGTACTTTGCAGAGGGCAGTATAATGTTAGCTTTGAGACCCTCCAAATAAGATGGTGTGTTAAGAAGAAAAAGCAAGCTGGGCATGGTGGTGCACGCCTTTAATCCCAGCACTTGGGACGCAGAGGCAGGCGGATTTATGAGTTCGAGGCCAGCCTGGTCTACAGAGTGAGTTCCAGGGCTATACAGAGAAACCCTGTCTCGAAAAACCAAAAAAGAAGAAGAAGAAGCAGAAGAGGAGGGGGAGGAGGAGGAGGAAGAGGAGGAGGAGGAACAACCACCACCAGTACAAGAATAGACTACTGCAATGCAAAAAAAGGAGCTAAGGAAATGTACAAACTGGTGTAGAAAATGTACAAACTGGCACAGAATGCTAAGAAAAAGAAGGGTAATGCGTGGAAAATGCAGCTTTAGCCATGGGAAGCCCCAGAGGAAAGGGAATGCTAGCTACTAGGGTACAGAAAGCTAAGCTTGGCTGGCAGAGCCACTTAGCTTCATAGCCCACCAGCTGGGTAGGTTCTCCTACTTTCCCCAAACTCCCCGGATTATACATCCTTCTCTGGGGAGGCAAGGTTCAGTCTAAAGAATGTTTCCCAAATGCAATGGGCAAAGAGAGCTGGAAGGATGTGGATGCTTGAGTTTTTGGCTGGAGCATCAAAGATTTCTGAATCTACAGTAGTGAAAGGCATACAGGTGGGCCCAGGCTTGGAGCTATCAACTCCAGGATTATTCTCATGTGAAGAAACTGCTACACAACAAAAGGAAATAACCGGTCAAGAAGATGTAACAATTTTAAATATATATGCATAGATTGTATTGAACAAATACTTCAGAGTTAAGCTATATCATCAATCAAGCTGAATAAATACCTAAAAAATGCCATCTAATAGAAACAGAATACGTATTATTCTCAGTTCATGTAAACATTGCTAAAATAGATGACATTCTAGGCTACAGAGAAAAATTTTTAATGTGAAACAACATAAACAATCTCTTGAATCTCATCAGGCAACAGTGAACTAAAACTAGACATCAAAGACAACAGAAGCTAAAGAAACTACACAAAAATTGGAGATTGAAATATACATTCTTGATGACCAGTAGGTCACTAAGGAATCAACATGAATATTTAAAATTTTTATAAAAGCAAATGAGAATTAACAAAATAAACCTTCCACTTGTTATATAATCAAGTAATATAACTTCCTAAAGACCAAAGTTTACAGCTATGAGTGCTTACTCTGGAAAAGAAATATTAAATAAATAACATGATGTACAATGAGTCATAAAAATACGAACAAGGCAGCCAGAAATAATAAAGACTAGGGCAAAAATGAATGAAATGGAGACTAAAGAACAATAAATGAAATCAAACAAAGAGGTGGTTCTTTGAGAAGGTAAATGAGACTGACAAATTCTTAGCCAAACCAGAGAAAGACCCACTTTAATGAAATCAGAAATAAAGAGAAAACTTATAACAGATTCCAATGAAATCCAAAGGCTTGATGGAGAGTATTTTGAAATATACATACCCCAAGCCTGCATAATCTTTAAGAAATGTACAAATTTGTAGACACAAAACCTACTAAGATTAAATAAAAAACTATATCAACAACTTAAACGATCCCTGTCAACTGAGACTAGAGCAGTAATTAAAAGCTTCACAAAGACATGAGCTCTGGGAGTACTGGTTAGTTCATATTGTTGTTCCTCCTATAGGGTTGCAGACCCCTTCAGCTCCTTGGGTACTTTCTCTAGCTCCTCCATTGGGGGCCCTGTGTTCCATTCAATAGATGACTGTGAGCATCCACTTCTGTATTTGTCAGGCACTGGCATAGCCTCACAAGAGATAGCTATATCAGGGTCCTATCGGCAAAATCTTGTTGGCATATGCAATAGTGTCTGGCTTTGGTGGTTGTGTCTCTAGCTGTAACAGAGGATGGCCTAGTCAGCAATCAATGGGAGGAGAGACCCTTGGTCTTGGGAAGATTATATGCCCCAGTACAGGGGAATGCCAGGTCCAGGAAGCAGGAGTAGGTGGGTTGGGGAGCAGGGCGGGGGCAGGGAGTAAGTATAGGGGACTTTTAGAGAGGAAACTAGGAAAGGGGATAGCATTTGAAATGTAAATGAATTAAAAAAAAAAAACTTCACAAAGTAAAATCCCAGAAATAGCAGACTTACTGTCAGGTTCTGCCAACCTTCACATTACACCACTACACAGTTAGAAAGTGAAGGGACATCAAACTCATCCTATGACACTAGCATTACCACAATAGCAAAACAGGCTATGACACAGAAAGAGAAGAGAAAGGCAGGCAGGAAGACAAAGCTTCTGTCCAGTCCAGCTCAAGAACAGTAAGGAAGCACATTGCATATCCCGCATAGCAGGTATCTCCATTGTGATCCATAACAACAGCAAAATCACAGCACAATCTTACAATTATAAAGTAGCAATGGGATTATTTTACAGTGCGGGATCCTCACAGCACAAGGAACTATATTAAAGGGTCACAGCCTTCGGAGGGTTGTGAATCACTGCTCTATACGACAGAGTACGAGGGTCTGTAAGTCCAGTTCCGGGGAGCCAGACTTCTGAAGGCATGGACTTTACACAGGATGCACGGACAAGCAAAACATCCAGACACATACATTTAGAAAGAAATTTAAAAACACATTAAGAAGATCATATATCATCACCAAGTTGATCTCAGCCTAGGGAGGGAAAGCTTGATCAATATATACAATAAATGTAAGAGATTAAATTAAAGATTTAAAAAAATGATCACATAAAAAAAAACATGAAAAAAACACCTTGACAAAGTTCACTATCCCTTCACAATAAAAGTGACAAACAATTCAAGATCATAAACCTATGCATAAAGTTATAGGCAATATGTATTAAGTGGGGAAAAGCTGAAAACATTTCCTCCAAAATCATGAAGGAGACAAAAGTGCCCACTGTGTCCACTCTTACTATACTGCTTTCAGGTCTCAATTAGAGCAGTGAGATGTCCTCTAGGAAGAGCACAGCTCAGAGCATCCCTGTGTGCACATCATGTGGTCCTCTAGGAAGAGCACAGCTCAGAGCATCACTATGTGAACATCTTGTGGTCCTAGATTTAAAAGACTTTACAGACTCCACTAGAAGATTCTTAGTTCCAATAAACACCCTCATCAAATAAACAGGACACAAAATCAACATATGCTAATCAGTAGAATTCTTATACAATAATAATGAACTTTGCCAGGAAAGAAATCAGGAAAAATCTTATTCACAGTAGCTTCAAAAATAAAATAAAATACCTCAGAGTAAATCTAACCATGAAGGTGTTAGGTCACAATGAGAACTTGAAGATATAAATGAAATAAATTATAGAAGACACTAGATAAAGGTAGATCACTCATGTTAATGGTCAGGAAGAACACTGAAAATGGTTAAATTATGGAAAGGAATCTAAAATTTCAATGCAACCTCCATCAAAATATCAACATTTTCCACAAAACTAAGAACGAACAATCTGGAGCTACAGAGATGGTTCAGCAGTTAAGTAAACATAGAGATCTTGCAAAGGATCATGGTTCAGTTTCCAACACCCACATCATGTAGCTCACAGCTGCAACTCCAGCCCTAGGGGAATCCATACCTTCTTCAGGACTCCATGGGTATCAGGTCTAACATATGTACAGCCCTCACAAATATTCACATCATTTTCTTAAACCTTAAAATTCACTTGAAACCACAAAAGACCTTCAGTACTTAAGCAATCCTAAGCAGAAAGAACAATGAAATATCATAATATCTGACTTTTCAAATTACACTAAAGAGTCATAGTAACAATAATTCTATTGTAGTGGCACAAACGCATACATCTAAACGACTGGCATAGAATAGAGAACCCATACAGCTGTAACTACCTAATTGTCTTTCTTTTTTTAATGTGTAACATAACCTTATTTATAATTATTCTTTAGGATAACATAATTTTAAAAACATATGTTCTTAAGTATTTGCTAACATCAAATATAGACTTTACTACTACTACTACTACTACTACTACTACTACAACAACTACTACTACTACTACAACTACTACTACTACAACTACTACTACTACTACTACTACAATAAAAGTTACTAGAGTTCTATTGCTGAGATGAAACACCACAACCAAGACAACCGGAAACATTTAACTGGGGGCTTCCTTACAGTTTCAGAAGGTTATTCCACAAACATCATGGTGAAGAACATGACAAGGGCTTTTGAAACTTCAAAGTCCACCACTATTGACAAGGCCACATTTCCTAATCAGCCACCTTATCTCCACAAAGGTGCCAAAAGCATACATACCCTGTGCTGGGAAAGGGGATCCCCACATGGAGGTAAATCACACTAGACCTATAGCCCTACCCTTGCAAACGGCATCCTACTCAAAGTCAATCAGAGACACGAGAATGGAAAATGCCAGAGAAAAAACTGTAAGAAATATATTTAAAATGTAGGCACAAATGAAAATGAGAACCAACCCTGAATAGCAAAGGAAACAATCATAGAGAGAAGAGACATTACAGAATGGAAAATATCTTTGCCAACTATACATCAGACCAGGCCTTAGGAGCCAAAATACATAAAGAACTACACACCCAAAAGCCAAATCATCCAGTCAGTGAATGGGCTAATAAACACGATAGTTCTTAAATTAAAATAGCCAGTGTATTCTTGAAAGTGTTCTACCTCCTAAGCCATCAGGGAAATGAAAACTAGAGCTGCCTTAAGTATCCACCTTATCAGAATGGCATCTCCAAGAGAATAAATGCCACAGACACTACTGGTGACCTTTATAACATAACTTATAGCTACACCACAGAAGTTGCTGTGTTGGTTCCTCAGAAAACTAAAATTAGAACTACCACTGGTATATACAGCAGGATTCTAAGAACACATACTGCATACATACATACATACATACATACTTGCACATGCATATTTACTGCGGCAATATTCATAATAGTCAAGATATGGAACCAATTCAGATGTCTATCAAGGGACAAATGCATAAATAGGATACATATACAAAACATAATTTTACTCAGTTATAGTAAAAAAATGACGTCACATCTTGCAGTACAATACATGGAACTGGACATCATTATGCAAGGAGAAAGAAGCAAGAATCAAATACCAGTTGTGCTCTTTTATATGTGTGGTCTAGACAAATTTATATCTGTGTAGGTAATGAAAATAGAAAGGAAACAATGCAGAGTGGGGAAGATCTTAACAGGGAGGACAGCTTACAGAATACATACATACCCACGACACAAAAGCAGAGGGATGGCCTGGGGAGAAGAGAGTTCATGGGAAATGAAGAAATACATATGAAATTATCACTTTGGATACTGTCTTAGCTTGAAGGAGAAATGTCCCCTGTAGGACCACGTAATTGAACACTCTGTCCCTGGTTATTGGCACTGTGTTTGGGGAATTTCTGTGTTAAAAGTTATGGAACCTTTAAGTAGAGCCTTGCTAAAGGAAATGCACTACTGGAGGCTGATTCTGAGAGTTTTTAGTCTTGCCCGAGTGGCAGTTCACTCTCTTTGCTTCCAGTTTGGTCATGGTGTTTAGTACAGCCACAGAAAGGAACTTGGTCCCAGGAGACACTGGTAAGATGCTATAAGCATACATTAAAAGACCTTCCTAATAAGAGCCTAGAAGACACCACTGACAAGCGTAATGTGGACTGTGGAGGGCTGGCTCAAGAGATTTCAGAGAACAGGCCACTAAGAGCAGCCAAGCTAGAGAGCATTCCTGGGATAATTTGGCAAACTACAACTGCCTTCTTCCCATGCCTTGAGAACTTGTCTAGGGATAAATTAAAAAGAAATTTCCCTGGCAGAGGGAATTTCAAGATGGCATAGTAAGTCTATGGGATAGTTATTACTAATAACTCACAATTCTACAATAAAAAGAACAAGTGGGCACAAAGAAATTCTAAAAATGGACCGTTTGGAGGAAAAAGGTGACAGCCAAGGTTTGTGCTGAAAACAAGGCTGTAACTGTTAACGAGAACAGCAGTAAGAAGAGGCCTGCTCTGCATTGAAACAGTAAGGACAGAGCTCTGCGGCAAGCAGATAGCTTGCCTAGCCAAGCTTCCAACATACAAAGGGAGAATGCCTAAGGAGTGGCTTCTCCTAGAGAACAACTGTGTCAACACACAAAAGCTGCTGCTAATGTGGTCAAGTGGGTTGAGCAGCTATCACAAGATGGCAGCCAAACTTGGCTTCTATGTGGCACTGCCTTTGGAGGCAGACAAAGATATGAGTAAGGGCTCACACACCCACCCCTTCTATGATTTCAGTGAACCACTGAGGCCAGAGAACACAGAGTAGGGAAGCTGAGAGGGCTAGAAGCTCTGAGAGCCCACTGTGGGTGAAGAACCTAAGATACTGGAAATGTCCAAACCACAAGACATCTGACAAGGAGAGCTGCATACAGGGAGTGGCACAACCCCAAGAGAGATTTATGTTGCAGGAAGTAAAGCTGGGGAGGTGAGCAATCTAAGCCCCTTGTACACAGAGCTATAAGACTTTGTGCCCTGCTGGGTTTTGGTGTAGTGTTTCCTCACTATGCCCCATTCCTCCCTTTTGGGAAGGGAATGTATAGTCTATTCTGCCTTATATTGGAAACATGTATTTTTTAAAGATTATTTTATAGAGGGGTCACAGTTAAAAGATTACCTTGAGTCTCAGAAGAGACTTTAGATTTTTAAAACACTATCGAGATAGCAAAAAGCTGTTAAGACTTTAAAAATAGCAGTATACTCATTTGTGTTAGGACGTGGCTTACTGAAGGCAAGGAGTGCAACGTGGGGGTTTGAATGAGAAATGCCCCCATAAACTCGGGTATGTTGACAGTTGGTCTCAGGATAGCTACAGTATTTTGGGAAGATTAAGGAAATTTTAAGAATGGAGGCCTTATTGGAGAAGGTATATCACTAAGGCTTTGAGAATGTATAGCATCCCTCACTTCCAATTCACCTTCTCTCTCTGCCTTCTGCTCCAGCCCCTACTGCCATTCCTCCTCCACCATTATGGACTCCCTTTCTGGAACCATAAGGCAACATAGTCTCTTTCCTCCCTTAGTCACTTTTGTTCCTGGTGTTTTTTATCACAGCAACAAAAAGTAACTAATATAAATACTAACTTAAAAATAAGTTCTTTTGGGCTGGAGAGATGGCTCAGCAGGTAAGAGCACTGACTGTTTTTCAAGAGGTCCTGAGTTCAATTCCCAGCAACCACATGGCCTAGTTCAATTCCCAGCAACCACATGGCGGCTCACAACCATCAGTAATGGGATCTGATGCCATCTTCTGGTGTGTCTGAAGAGTGTGACAGTGCACTCACATAAGATAAATAAATAAATCTTAAAAAGAAAAGTCCTTTTATTTGACCATACTCAAAGTAGTAAAATACAAGGAATTCAGTACTCCTTCAGTTCTTGTCTACCCATGTTCCTTTATCCAGATCACACCAAACAAGATACCCAAACATGCAGAGAATTAAAAGTTCTAAGACACAAAAATCATCATAATTTGTTGAGATTATTAGTCTTTACAATGAAATTTCATTCAAACGAGATTGCTAGCAATAAAACAGTCCTCCTAAAAACTAAAAAGGCAGGGTCACAACAGCAGAGGTTAGGTGCCATGATAAACAGGCACCTCCTCGGGGTGAGCAGGCTGAAGTACAAAGCATCATAAGAGAATGTTTCCAAGATGGTGAAGAAGAGGAAGAGAAGGAGGAATAGAGGGTCCCCTGCTCTTCACCCTGAATGCAGAGAAGGGGCAGCTTTTGGTACAAAAATTAGCTCTACCATCTGTCTCTTTCCATCCCTTTTAATACAGGGGCTTTTTGTGACGCCTTGACTGCTCTGGAACTTGATCTGCAGACCAGGCTGGCACTGAACTCAGGGACGTGCTGGTCTCTGCTTTCCGAGTTTGGAATTAAAGGCACGTGCCAGCACACTCGGCTTCAGTTTTCCTATTTTCTCATTTTATCTCTTGTATGACCAAACCCTCTTCTTAAAATTGCAAGTGTATTTGAGAGGAGTCGTGTTTAAAGTTCCTCTTCATCAACGGCACCGCTGTCTTGGGTTCACCAATAGAGACTATATACTGGTTAAGGGAAGGTGGTGGCTCTTAGCTAGCAGCAGCTCTGGAGTCCACCAATCAGATGTTACTGGACTACCCCTGGGGCAATCAAGAAACTCTCTATATGTTCTCAAATGTTCCTGGGGAATCAAAAATCTATCTCCACCCCACTGAGGACCACACAAATCCTTCTAACAAGTTAATGGGGTTGATAAAATGAAATATATTTTCAGCTGTGGAAACAATATACAGATTATAATTGGGAAAGCCTGAATTGTACTCAGCTAAAAAAAGAAGTTCTAACCTGGAGCAAGGTTAATAAACAATAATCTCGCCGTAGGTTTTTTTTTTTTTCAAAGTATGTTTGTAAGAGGTAAGGGATGGCACTGATGGAATCTATGGGTATGAAGAAAATAGAGCTCAGATCTGCCAACAGCACAGCTCAAATAGCACTTTTGTGGAAGTGTTATTTCCACTTCAGCCTGCCAGAGATCAAGCAAGCCATTCTTTCTCACAGCACATGTGCTATTTCACTGGCCTTTTACTCAGACGCTAAGGTTAGACGTTGCTTCCAGTCCTAACTTGCTTTTATTTATTGAATCTGGAAATCTATGTTGAACCTCCAACACCTAAAAGCATGGGATCTCATTGGCTGGCACTCGTTTCTTATCTTTTTTTGTTTCCCTGATAAGCCTGGGGTTGTAAACTGCAGCCTACGTTCTCGGACATACTACATACAAAAAAAGCAATCCCGAGTGGAAAAAGACTTGTATCAGTTCTTTTCCGTTCTTGAACCACGCGGTAAAGGCAGGAGAAAAAAAAAAAAAAAAAAAAAAAAAAAAAAAAAAAAAAAAAAAAAAAAAGAAAGAAAGAAAGAAAGAAAAGAAAACCTGAATCTGAGGCACAAACGGAAATGAAAGGGAATACGAATGCGTGAGAACACTCAAAACTCCACTTCTAATACCAAACTACTTTCTCCAGATAGTTTCACAAACCCATGAGTACCTCTTGCCTCTTGTCCCAGAGTTGAGAGCACGCTTCTCATTCTAAACAGCAAGAAGGGAGAGGGGGCACGAACCACCATTGACTTTTCTAATGGGAACACATGGCAAAGCCATCCTCCAGTCGAGGATAATAAAAGGGAAGGACTCTGAAAACCGATCGTGGCCCCCTAACCCTCCGAACAACCACACTGGGGCGGTTCCGGAGACCAGGGACCTCGGACAAGGCTCCTGGGAACCTGCCTCGGGCGCTGCACGCCGCACTGGCTGCAGAGGATGGAGGCTGCAGCGCCGGGACGCGGACCAGCTCTTCGCAGGCCGGCGGAAGCCGCCGCAGGCCGCCCAGGCCCGGGCTGGAGGTGCCGGGCGAGCCCACCGCTCCGGGTCGTCCCCGCGCCCCGAGGCCCGGCCTCCCGCCGCCGAGGAGCTCGCAGCTCAACCTGCCCTGGCA